>NC_056432.1:24140654-24440654 GCF_018296145.1 Oncorhynchus tshawytscha
AAGCAGGTTGAAATATAAAAACAAACTCTGAACCAATTATATTAATTTGGGGACATGTCAAAAAGCATTAAACATTTATGCCAATTTAGCTAGCTAGCTAATTTGTCCTGGTATATAAACATTTTTAACGAGCGCTGAGAGTCAGGAAGCAAGTTCAGGGAGTGAGTGTTTTAATAAATAAACTTAACATAATACAAAACAAGAAAACACAAACAATGCACAGACATGACACAGAAACAGAAACAATGACGCCTGGGGAAGGAACCAACAATAGTGATATATAGGGCAGGTAATCAAGGAGGTGATGGAGATCAGGTGAGTGTCATAATGCACTGATGCGCGTAGTGATGGTGACAGGTGTGCGCCAGAACGAGCAACCTGGTGACCTAGAGGCCGGAGAGGGAGCACACATGACAGTACACCCTCCCCCGACACGTGGCTCCAGCCGCAGGACACCGACCAAGATGACGATACCGGGGATCAGGAGCGGACCGGTCACCTCTGCTAAGGCGCGGGAACCTGTCGATCCAGCTGAGGCGTGGGATGATGGGCGACCTAGAGCGCCGGAGAGAGAGCATACGTGACAGTACCCCCTACCTGGTGCATTTGGCTCCAGCCACAGGACGCCAACTACAGGGACGATCCCGGGGGATCAGGAGCAGACCGGTCGCCTCCACTGAAGTGCAGAAACCTGACAAACTGGCTGAGGCGTGAGAACCTGATGAGCCGGGTGAGACCTCCCGGTTGCCCTCGGTCGAGGCAAGGGAACCTGTTCACCCAGCTGAAGCATGGGAGCCTATCGAGCTAGCTGAAGCATGGAGCCATCGAGCCCGCTGGAAAGCATGGGAGCCTATCGAGCCAGCTGAGGCATGGGAGCCTGTCAAGCCAGCTGAGGCATGGGAGCATGTCGATCCTGCTGAGGTATGGAAACCCGTCGAGCCAGCTGAGGCAGGGGAACCCATCGAACCCACTGAGGCATGGGAATCCGACAAACCAGCTGAGGCCTCCCAGGAAGCCGGTTCTGACACCGGACCTGTCATCACCTACAAATAACAAAAACTACAAAAAACACTACCTGATGCTTCCTTTGGTGAGGCGTTATTCCGTAACGATGTGCGCTGGAGAGTCGGGAAGCAAGTTCAGGGAGTGAGTGTTTTAATAAATAAACGTAACATAATACAAAACAAGAAAACACGAACAACGCACAGACATGACACAGAAACAGAAACAATGACGCCTGGGGAAGGAACCAACAAGAGTGACATATATAGGGCAGGTAATCAAGGAGGTGATGGAGATCAGGTGAGTGTCATAATGCGCTGATGCGCGTAATGATGGTGACAGGTGTGCGCCAGAACAGGCAGCCTGGTGACCTAGAGGCCGGAGAGGGAGCACACATGACAACATTGGGTTGTTATTTTACCTGAAATGCACAAGGTCCTCTACTCTGACAATTAATCCACAGATGAAATGGTAAACCCATTTGTTTCTCCTCATCTCTCCTTCCTTCAGGCTTCTTTGGACTTCATGGCTTTTCTTCTTTGGACTTTATATGGTGGTTGGCAATCAACTTCTAAAGTGACCCCAGTCTTCATTTCTCAGAACAAGAATAGACTGACGAGTTTCAGAAGAAAGTTCTTGTTTCTGGCCATTTTGAGCCTGTAATCGAATCCACAAATGCTGACGCTCCAGATACTCACCTTGTCTAAAGAAGGCCAGTTTTAGTGCTTCTTTAATTAGCACAACAGTTTTCAGCTGTGCTAACATAATTGAAAAAGGGTTTTCTAATGATCAATTTGCCTTTTAAAATGATAAACTTGGATTAGCTAACACAATGTGCCATTAGAACACAAGAGTGATGGTTGCTGATAATGGGCCTCTGTACGCCTATGTAGATATTCCATTAAAAAATCTGCCGTTTCAGGCTACAATAGTCATTTACAACATTAACAAAGTCTACACTGTACTGATAAATTTTATTTTATTTTAATGGACAAAAAAATGTGCTTTTTCTTTCAAAATAAGGACATTTCTAAGTGACCCCAAACTTTTGAACGGTAGTGTATGCTACTAAAAACCAATGAGAAGATGGGAGAGGACGGACTTGCAGCGTGTTGAGCATCACAAATAGACCCAGATTCTATTTCAGCGCCTGGCCACGCAGATGCTTGCGAGCAGTGTGTGTGTGCAATGATTGAATAACATGTATGTGTACATTTATTTTGCAACGTTTGCGCAAGCAACGTGTCCGGTCTGGTCGGCATGTAAGTTGTGTTGCTTCAGTGGACAGAACAACTTCTCTGTGAAAGGCAGGTGTGGGTTCCATTTGATGTGATGTGGAAATTGAATACATTCAACATGTGACTGAGAAGCAAAACCTTAAGGCTGGATATCTGTTTCAGTGCATGACCTCACATCATGAGCCTATCAGAGAAAAATCCTCTTGCCCTTTGAAAGATGACATTTGTGTGATCTTGGTGTCCACAGATGCTTAGATTTGTATTAAAGGCATTGCACCTTGATGTTGCTTTAGTGCTGACTTTCAGGAATTGGAATAGCATGGCAATAGCATGGCAATGGCTCATTCTGAGCAATAAGGAAGAGAGCCCATCTAATGCACTGTTCTGCTTCATACAATCACAATACAATTGTACACTGCATTCAGAAATTATTCAGACCCCTTGACTTTTTCCACATTTTGTTGCGTTACAGCCTTATTCTAAATGTATTACATTGTTTTCTCCCCTCATCAATCTACACACAATACCCCATAATCATAAAGCGCCAAAAAGTTTTTTGAACATTTTGTAAAATGTATAAAACATTTAAAAATGTTTTATCGAACGTTTGACGCATACATTCGATAAATCCAACGTATGGACCACATCGAACGTACGCACCACACCTCTGTAACGTAATGCTGCAAGGCAAACACAGCGTTTAATTGGAAATGAATGTAATTCTGGTGTAACAAAATGCAACTACGCTGTCGGTGTATTCGAAGCGTAAAACTTTGCACATACACTGCTGCCATCTAGTGGCCAAAATCTAAATTGCACCCATGCTGGAATAATACATTATGGCCTTTCACTTGCATTTCAAAGATGATGGAATATCTCTTACCAGATCTAATGTGTCATATTCTCCTACATTAATTTCATATTTCCAAAAACATCAAAGCATTTCCTTTCAAATGGTATCAAGAATATGCATATCCTTGCTTCAGGTCCAGAGATACAGACAGTTAGATTTTAGGCGAAAATTAATAAAAGGGTCCGATCCTGAACAAAAAGTTAAAAAAGGGCATTTTTCATATAGAGAGATGCTATAACGTATTGACATTTATTCACACCAGGCTTTATACTGCACAGTATAGTGTATATATGATGTACTGTGGAAGCAATGTGTGATGATGAGCAACATAAACTTCATCTGCGCATTCCCTGCTCCTCATACACTGTGAGGAGTATACTGTGCTCTGGGAACAAGAAAATAAATGTCTCAGTCCCTGAATAAAGAGTGTCTCTCTCTCTCATTTATGGCCTTTTAAAGGAATCAATATTGTGGCCATTAAATCCAGAGGAATTTCTTATGAGGGTCTGAGGGTCACTGTAAATTAGAAGGCTCATTGTTGAAAAAACACAAAAGTACTGTTTTTAATTACCTGGGCATGTTAATCTGCTAAATATGTTGACTGTCAAAATGAAGAGCCCCTACAGAGACAGATTTCTGCTATACACTATAGTTGAGAATAATTTCTTCAAGGAGACCATTTTCTCCACATATCTCCCTTGGGCTACTGCACAGCTCACATAATTTTGTTTTTACAAAGTCATTAATGTTTAAAGCACCACTCTCTATTATTCATCTGTTCATCTCCTGTCTGGACTACTGCAAGACACTGTTGGCTGGGCTCCCCGCCTGGTGTTCAACCTTTCCAAGTTCTCCCATGTCACCCTGCTCCTCTGCACACTCCACTGGCTTCCAGTCAAAGTTCACATCCACTACAAGACCATGGTACTTGTCTATGAGAAGCAAAAGGAACTGCCCCTCCCTACCTTTAGGCACTGCTCAAACCCTACACCCCAACCCGAGTACTCTGTTCTACCACCTCTGGTCTCTGGGCTCTCCCACCATACGAGAGGGCAACTCCTGCTCAGCCTGGACTCTGCGTGTACGAGTACCCCCTAATTCTAGGACAGTAGAGTCCCTACCCATTTTCCAAAAACATCTGAAACCCTACATCTTCAAAGAGTATCTTAAATAATCCCACAGCACCCCCGTCCTCCCCCCAAAACAACTTGCCTTTCGTTAACTAACACTTGCACCTGTATTTTCCCCCTACTAGCACTGACTTTGCTGATAGCTACTTTATTGAGGAAAAGGGTACTTATTATGACTGAGATATGTGGTTGTCCCACCTAGCTATCTTGAATGCACTAACTGTAAGTCACTCTGGATAAGAACATCTGCTAAATGACTAAAATGTAAAAGTTCCCTTCACAGCCACAGAAAAACTGTGGGACAGGAGCAGAATGTCATGTCGAGTCAGACTGATCAGTCAGGTTACCGCTCCTTATTGCCCTCTCTTCACCCCAGGTGTCTGCTGCACTACTGCAGGCTGGCTGCAGGTCTGACATTTCAACATGTGACAGACAGACAGAGAGGAAGTGGCCATGCAAGGTTGCCAACTGTCATAATCCTCAGCTGTCTCCTGTGTGTACAGGGGCCCTGTGGATTGACCCGCCATGTTATGATGTGCCTCAGACATACTAAACCTGTATCCTCATTAATCTCATATACAGTAGTATACAAATAAATCAAATCAAAGTGTATTTGTCTCATGCGCCGAATACAACAGGTATTACAGTGAAATGCTTACTTACAGGCTCTAACCAATAGTGCAAAAAGGTATTAGGTGAACAATAGGTAAGTAAAGAAATAAAAACAACAGTAAAAAGACAGTGAAAAACAGTAGCGAGGCTATATATAGTAGAGAGGCAATACATACAGAAACCAGTTAGTCAGGCTGATTGAGGTAGTATGTACATGTAGATATGGTTAAAGTGACTATGCATATATGATGAACAGAGAGTAGCAGTAGCATAAAAGAGGGGTTGGAGGGTGGTGGGACACAATGCAGATAGCCTGGTTAGCCAATGTGCGGGAGCACTGGTTGGTTGGGCCAATTGAGGTAGTATGTACAGTACATGAATGTATAGATAAAGTGACTATGCATATATGATAAATAAAGAGTATGTCTAAACCTATGAAGAGGAATTTGCAAATTAGCCAGGAGAGAAAAACCTTGTTTTAAACAGAATATGCCATGAAAGATCTGTGGATGTAGCTATAGCAGTTAGATGTATTGTGATGAGACTTTATAGTTGGTAGTTATTATGCATTTGTTTAGCAGGGTGGTATAGCTGCCTATCTGTGTGAATTGCATAGCATTCGATTTGTGACTGCTTGTGCAGTAACTCCTATCACAGGGCGGCAGGGTAGCCTAGTGGTTAGAGCGTTGGACTAGTAACCGAAAGGTTGCAAGTTCAAATCCCCAAGCTGACAAAGTAAAAATCTGTCGTTCTGTGCCTGAACAGGCAGATAACCCACTATTCCGAGGCTGTCATTGAAAATAAGAATTTGTTCTTAACTGGCTTGCCTAGTTAAAAACAGTTGAATCAGCAAGGAAGAATTGCAGTCTGGTATAGTAGTGAGAAATGTAAAAAGTTCTACTCAAGTGAAATGAGCTTGACAGATAACATGTAGGTTCAAGAATATTTTAACAGAAACCCTTTATTTTGTGATTTTCTACAACTCAACTAACTTTGAATAGAAAAAGTGCCATTTGAGTGTTGAATACGGGTGAGTGTAGTTCCCTAGAGCGGAACACAACAAGCAATGGGAGGTGATGACTAATGTTTGTCCTGCTGTTTGCCTCAGACTGTGTGAGACAGTCGCTCTCTGCAGGTTTTATGGAGACAGCTGAATGAATCAGTGAAAATAACCACCTCATCTACAAGTTCAACATGGGAACACATCCTCTCACACTCTTAAGGTTCTGTCAGTGAGTCAGTCTCAACATAATCTAATGTATCTCCTAAATCAGGGGGACATCAATGTCTGCAGGTGCATAAAAGCCTTGCTTGAGTTTAACTGTACATTAGTTGAGCAGCAAGACAAGGAGATATTGGAATCAATGTCTTGTTTCACTTGATCCTCATGTTACTATCATTTTGATACTTACTCGTTATTCTCTGTCTTTTCATGCTGTTACCTCAGACTGAAGCACAATGAGAACAACTCATCAGATCGTGTTCTCTTCTGCTTATTTTCTATTCATTTAGAAAATTGATTGTTTCCACTGTAAAAATTTAAAATGAGCAATTGCTGGAACAAGTGTAGTCATATCCTGCTTTTTTTCATGTATAGAATTACTAAATACCTAGATACAGAAGAACTTGTCAATTCATTTGCCACCTATTTCCATATGAATTATTTGCACATTAATGCAGTATGATGACAAGAAAACTGGTTGATATAAATAACCTGTTTTCATCTAAGGTGCCAATGGATTTTATTTTTATACAACCCCTCTATTTCCTCCCAACCAAACTGACCACTTTTGTAGTCTGTATGGAGACAGCCTGTTCTGAGTCAAAGAGGACTGAAACCATTGCACAATTCATTGCTGTGGTGACAGCAGCACCACACGGAGGAATGACTGACACTTCTAGTTGCATCTATGGTCCTGCCCTGCCATTCCAGAGGCCGCTGTGTCCCAGCCCTAGTGAATGTCAGCCAAACCCACTCAAAACCCACTTAGATGATGTCTAGGGTGGTGGTCAGATGTCTGGGTGTGGCACTGGCACCATTTCAAATGGAGGTGTTAAAATTTGGGCAGTTTGGGGAGTCAGGGTTCATGGAGCAGTGGCTCAATGTGTAAAAGACTTATGGCAAGACGGAGGGGCTCACCAGGCCTGGGACTTCCGTCTGGACATGCTCTGTCTGAGCCACTTGGAGTGAGGGGTCAGGTGGTAGATCAGCTGTCTGCAAATCTTATCTGACGACTTGATGGTGTCAGCATCCTTCTGGGGGTAGATAAATCACCCAAAACACAGAATGAAAAGTCAAGTACAACAACAAAAGAATAGCCTGTTTTTAGTTTAGTTCCAAATATGGTTGTCACTCTTTGAGACCACATGAAGTATAAACAAAACACAGCAAGTATAAACAAAACACAGCAAGTATAAACAAAACACAGCAAGTATAAACAAAACACATAAAGTATAAACAAAACACAGCAAGTATAAGCAAAAACAGTACATTATGTAACTGCTACATCTTTGAGAAACATTCTACCAGAGCATTATTGATTGAAATACAGCTATAGATCATGAAAGGACATTTTCAGCTCAGTGTTTCTTTATTCTTAAACAATTGTTAATCTCTGTCATTCTAGACCGTTCAAAACAACTGGAACAGGGTTCTGTTATTGAATGCTACATTAAGACTGTTGCCTTGAGCTGTTCCTGAGCAAAACACAATTTAGGTGCCTTGATGGAGCAAAGTAAAAGTAATCAAAGGCTGTGTGCAACAGTGTGGAAAACAGGAGGGATGGTGAGGAAATAAAGATGCTATTTCTATTCATTGTCTGTTATGTAAAGTCGGTTACTTTCAGCATCTCCATCCCATTTCAACATCATTTGCCATCATGTGTAAATGTTGCATAACTGAGAGATTATTCTATCATTGTTTTATCAATATTTTTATGTCAACAACATCCAGTTGGTAATAGCACACAGACATTATTATAGGACCAATCAATGTGAAGCCAAACCACGAGGAGAAGCAGAAGCAGAGGAGAAGTAGTTGCAAGACAATGTGGAAGACCTTCCCCCATAATGATTGTATTGTAACAGCATTTCATTCTATTCATGACTCGTTCTCTTGACGTCTTGATTTCTGGGAGCTTGATTCCAAGCCAAGCAGACAATACACCATGAGATGAGTGTTGTGGAGAGCTTACCTTCTTGGGACACTGCATCTCACGAGCCAGGCTGAGCAACAACTCATGGGAGATGGGGTCCACCAGGTTGAGAAAAGCAGCGTTCTTATATAAGATGTCATTGAGGGATGTGCCTTCCAAGCCCAGATCCTGCCAAATCAGACAAGAAGAGACAGTATAACTCAAAGAGCCTTAAAGCCACAATTATCGCTTTTTGTATTTCATGAAAACAATTAATTGTGTAAAGACAGCAGCATTATCACAGACACACCCGACTGGTAGTCTATATTGTGAAATGAAATATACGCATCTGCTTTAATGACATTAAACAATATATGGTATAAAGTGGGTATTGAGTGTCACGTTCTGACCTTAGTTCTTATGTCTTTGTTTTAGTATGGTCAGGGCGTGAGTTGGGTGGGTTGTCTATGTTCATTTTTCTATGTTGGGTTTTGCGTTTGGCCTGGTATGGTTCTCAATCAGAGGCAGGTGTCGGGAGGAGGAGAGGAGGGAGGAGGGAGATTCTCATGGGAGGAGATTCTGGACGGAGAAGGACCCTGGGCACAGGCTGGGGAATATCGCCGCCCCAAGGCAGAGCTGGAGGCAGCGAAAGCTGAGCGGCGGTGGTATGAGGAGGCAGCACGGCAGCGCGGCTGGGACGAGAGGCAGCCCCAAAAATGTCTTGGGGAGTGTGGCTAAGTCAGGTAGGAGACCTGAGCCAACTCCCCGTGCTTACCGTGGAGAGAGAGGGACCGGGCAGGCACTGTTATGCCGTGAGGCGCACGGTGTCCCCGGTGCGCAGGCATAGCCCGGTGCGTTACATCGCAGCGCCTCGTATCGGCCGGGCTAGAGTGGGCATCGAGCCAGGTGCCATGAAGCCAGCTCAGCGCATCTGGTCTCCAGTGCGTCTCCTTGGGCCGGGGTACATGGCACCAGCCCTACGCACGGTGTCCCCGGGTTCGCCAGCACAGCCCAGTGCGGTCTGTTCCACCTCGCCGCACTGGCCTGGTGACGGGGAGTATCCAGCCAGGTAGGGTTGTGCATGCTCGGTGCTCGAGACCTCCAGTGCGCCTCCACGGTCCGGTCTATCCGGTGCCTCCTCCACGCACCAGGCCTCCGGTGGCAGCCCCACGCACCAGGCTGTCTCTCCATCTCCTTCCTCCAGGTGTTCCCGTCTGTCCAGCGCTGCCAGAGTCTCCCTCCTGTCCAGCGCTGCCAGAGTCTCCCGTCTGTCCTGAGCTGCGAGAGTCTCCCGTCTGTCCTGAGCTGCCAGAGCCGCCCGCCAGTCAGGAGCTGCCAGAGCCGCCCGCCAGTCAGGAGCTGCCAGAGCCGCCCGCCAGTCAGGAGCTGCCAGAGCCGCCCGTCAGTCAGGAGCTGCCAGAGCCGCCCGTCAGTCAGGAGCTGCCAGAGCCACCCGTCAGTCAGGAGCTGCCAGAGCCACCCGTCAGTCAGGAGCTGCCAGAGCCGCCCGTCAGTCAGGAGCTGCCAGAGCCGTCCATCAGCCAGGGGCTGCCAGAATCGCCGTCACTCCGGCGCTGTCGGAGTCGCCCTTCACGTCGGAGCAGCCAGAGTCTCCCGCCTGTCCAGTGCTGCCGGAATCTCCCGTCCATTCAGGACCCGTTGCTAGGGTCCCCAGTCCGAGGTTGGCGGCGAGGATCACCACTCGAAAGGCGCCACGGAGGCGGGTTAAGAAGCGGGTAATGACTATGATGGAATGGGGTCCACATCCCGCGCCAGAGCCGCCACCGCGGACAGACACCCACCCAGACCCTCCCCTATAAGTTCAGGTTTTGCGGCCGGAGTCCGCACCTATGGGGAGGGGGGTACTGTCACGTTCTGACCTTAGTTCTTTTGTTATGTCTTTGTTTTAGTATGGTCAGGGCGTGAGTTTGGTCTATGTTCGTTTTTCTATGTTGGGTTTTGTGTTTGGCCTGGTATGGTTCTCAATCAGAGGCAGGTGTTGTTTGTTGTCTCTGATTGAGAACCATACTTAGGTAGCCTTTTCCCACCTGTGTTTTGTGGGTGATTATTTTCCGTTTCAGTGTTTGCACCATTCGGGTGTAACGGTTCTTTTCTTCCTCTTCCTCTGAAGAAGAGGTGTAGCAGAGATCGGACCAAGACGCAGCGTAGTTATGATTCATGGTTTTTTAAAGAACGAAACTATACATGAACAGACTACAAAAACAAGAAACATGAAAACCCGAAACAGTCCCGTGTGGTACAAACACTGACACAGGAGACAACCACCCACAAAACCCAACACAAAACAGGCTACCTAAATATGGTTCCCAATCAGAGACAATGACTAACACCTGCCTCTGATTGAGAACCATATCAGGCCAAACATAGAAATAGACAAACCAGACACACAACATAGAATGCCCACCCAGCTCACGTCCTGACCAACACTAAAACAAGGAAAACACACAAGAACGATGGTCAGAACGTGACATCGGGACTGTTTCGGTTTTCATTTTGTTTCTCTTGCTCTTTTTGTATTCTGTATTCATTCTCATTAAATTACATTATGGATACATACCACGCTGCATTTTGGTCCTTCGATCCTTCCTACTACTCCTCCTCAGAAATGGAAGAAGAAAGCTGTTACATTGAAACTTCCCAGAGATAATAATGTTGATGCTACTGTAGATTGGACACAGATAAGCACATTTTTTTGTTTTTGTTAAAAAATATGAATTTAAGGGGCGAAGGCTTTCATCTGAAGAGAGCTCTACCTGAATACTGTAATGTGCTTAATGTGCCTTGCTCCAGGCAGAAGCATTTCTTGTGGGATATCCACCCACACCTCAGTGATTTGGAGTTGCAAAGAGCTTTAGCGTACCACAGTATTGCACACCCTGTATCTCTAACTTTAGCACTAGCTGGTGTCCTTATGATAAATCCTGCAGTATATGAGTTCAATAAACATTCAATGATGGATGAGCATTTGCTTCTTCTTTTGATGTTTAATGAAGCCTTTTGTTTAGGCCTGCCATTGTGCAATACATTCTAAACATTAATCTAAAAACAACTTATCCATGAATGGTGCAGGCAATTTCTTTTAGGGCAGACTGACACGAAAGAGTTGCTACATGACAGGTAAAGTTAAAGGCATTTGAGTGAGAATGCTGCCCGTAACAAGCTACAAATCAGAGCCCACTGGATTAAAAGATTTGCATACACCTTTTAAGGCGTGAATTAAGAATTAAGTAAGGAGAGAAGAAATGGAACAGAAAAGGACAATTTTCACAGGCTGAATGCGATAGCTGTCATGAGCCTCAGTTCTACAAAGGCCTAATTAGCCTGCATATGTGAGGGGTAGAGATGGACGTGCACATACAGCGAGATATGAGAGACAGGGAGGATGGACACACACACACACACAAACACACAACAAAAGGCCTTGATTGCAAAGGACAGTTTGAGTGGGAAGCCGGCAGCCACACATTACTGACTTCCCTTTTAACAAGAGCAACAGTAAACACAATCGAGACATAAAACGAGCGAGATTCCCTTTCTCTTTATTCGAGAAGACAGGTCTAAAAATAATTCCCTTCTGTTTTGTTTGTCCTTGTGGCCCACATCTGATCATCTCAGAGGCATTAAAACATGATCAATACAGAAGTAACCACACCAGGTCTGAAGCAACGAGGAGTCTTTTTAAATGGGATGTTGTGAAGAATAGACTTTACCACTTTACTGCACATGCAACACGATGAACTCAGTTGCCTTATACACGTACATGTTCATTCAGTTGTTACAGTACCTCTAACCTAACCATAGCTCGCCCGTTAACTCTACAGTGGATGATGGATCACCTCTTTTAATTAAGTTACAAACCAGAATGTAATTTTGAGACCCGCCTCCATTTGCAACAGCCTGAATGCTGATAATGTGAGGCGTATTCAATCAAAACAGGGTCCCCTGTGATGTGGCTGTCATGCCGTTTTGGCCCCCTGGGTTATCTCTGTGCCTTGATTAAGGATCTTCTACGCTCTCCTCTGTCAAGTCCTCAGCGTAATTAACTACAGATTGGACAACGTCTGATAGAGAGAGGGGCTTACGCTTGAGCTAAAAAAAACAGGTCTATCACAGATACTGTTACAGCGCATCAACAGTCTTATTGTCATGCCCTCGGTATTGTTATAGAAATGACTATTTTCAGCTGATAACATGTTTTGAAATCTTGATCATTCCTTAGAAACATCATGCGTAGATTGCGAATAAATAGAGCAAAATCCAAACTTGACACAATGGTTTCTGCTTGGGAATTTTCAAGCCATCATGCATTCCTGTGTCTTAGTGTGCTACTAACCATGACTAAGCATGTTGTGTAGCAATCATTACCAATTCGATGGTCCAATTAAATGAATACAAATACTATGTCAATGCTGCCTTCTATATTTGAGCTATGTGAATTTACATATAAATATCTCCTGTATAGCTGAGGCAGAACTTGAATTGATCCATATGTAAATGATGTGATTTTCTGTATTTCTGGAACCATAGACGGTTCATTCTCCTGCTATAACTGCCGAGGTCCATTACAGAGAATGGTCTGGCAGCAAGATGCAGTGGCAAATGAACTAACCTTATTATCAGACATTTAAGGACAAAACACAAACAAAATAGGATTTAATTCAATTGGTAAAAATCTGGTTTTCCTACAAATGTCAATACTAAGCATATTACATTATCATTACATGTGTGGAATGGCACAAGATAATGTAGAGAAATAGGAACATTTTGTTCATAAAAAAATACTTCTACAGACAGTGACACAGTCCCATGTGACACCACTGCTGTTGCACTTAGCATTGCCTATTCATGAGAATATATGCCAGATTCACTCTATATATGGCAGAGTCACTCTAAACTGATATGGCATCCTGTTTCTGCTATTATTAGAACATCTGAAAAAGGGCATGCACTCAGACAAATCTGTGCAATATGTTATGTATATCATATTGTGAATAGTAACTGTGATAGTTATTTGAAATAGCAGCAGCACCTGCATACTATGGTTTATAGCGGTGCCAAGGAAATTACCAGATGCCAGAGCTGACAGTGAGAGTGGTGGGCGGGCCTAATAGTTTACAAACACCTCCTTCCGTAACGGGTCAATAGGAGGAACACCTGTGGCACTGTGTTGGCAGGGACTTAAAATGGAGGTGAAATAATGTAGCGCGCCTACAAAATTTGTAATATTCTGACTCATCCACGGCAGTCTAAATTATGCTCGCTACATATGCGGCAATGTATCTGTTTGAAATATTAAAATCAAAATTGTTAGGATGGGATTGACCAAACACATGATGATGATCAGCAGCGCACACTAGTGATGACAGCTATTTGTCATGACAGCAGATCGATGCAGGCAACGTCAGCCTACTGTGCGCAATCATGCTTGATTCTTGTGCAATAATTCCAATTAAATGTATGTAGATACTGTAGTGTGTCATTACCTTCCTCAATAGTTTGAGCACGTCGGTTGCTTGATCTATCCTGCGATCACGGAGCAGCTTTTGTATGTCTCGGATCCATGCCACTCGCCTCACGTAGGGACTGTGGTTGGACCTTCGCAGCATCCCCGGCAGTTTGTCTGATTTCAGAATCATTGTAAAAAGAAAGTCGCCGCTGCCTCGAATTCCACCTCTGTCGCTTTCTCCTGTACTGTCAAGATGCTTACGACGCCTTTTCGTAAAATTCTCATTGTCCAGACTACTCTGTCTGCTTAATCTAGAACCCATATTTCAGTATTTATATCAACAGTAGCCTATTTTACAATTGCATAATTGCACTACATTAATATCTAGAAATATAAATATTACTGAGTTCAATAGCCCATATATTATCTGTAGTCTGTATTGTCGTTGTCAGACGACAACCTCCAATACAGAGAGCAACAGAACAATATTCCTGATTTACCGGATATTTAATGACTGTCTGTTGCGCGCATGACACATTTACGAGGACAGACGAATGCTCTGTTTATGTTTTGATCTCTGATGGTCTACGTGTGCTAGCTTGGTCAGGCGGTGGATGCTCTTCTTGTCATTCCCTGCCTGTCCCTTTACGCTGTTGTTTAGGTTTGTGCTGTGTTGCACAGTAGACACCAGACTCGTGGCGCGCATAACCAATCAGAGCCCTCTTGTGGCATTGCACGCTGCACGAAGTTACGACACGCCCTTCTCAATTTCAATTTAGAAAGGTTTACATTTGCAGGGCAGCAGAGTACACAACATTTATTATTGCACACCTATTGTAAATGTGTCTATAACTTTACAACCTTAATTTACTGTGACACTGAACTGTATTTCTATACAACCTTTTACAGCAATCACATGGATGGTTGTTTGCGTTGGCTATTTTAGCATGTACATTTTGGTTGGACAAACAAACAAAAATTGTGGGATGCATGCCAGCAAAGCCAATACACAACACAACACTAAACAATGCATTCATTGAACTATAACGGTCTAAACGGTGCCCACAAACTGTTAGGGCCTACACAAAGCTGTCCCAACAGTAGAGTCCCAACACCTTACCACTGCTATGCCTGGCTTTCAGCGGAGCCTTGTCTGTCAGCGAAACAGTTAATTCAGCCTCATTTACTGCTTTAAAAAAACATAGCTGATATGGCGGACTTGCTTAAACAAATTTGGTTTCTACTGAAAATTGAGATACATATTATGGCGTAAGGGGACAACAAGCAGATAAGAGGCAATCCATAATTTTGATTTAGACGTTATTGAGCGAGCTAGGACGGACTTGGTCAATATAAATATTTATTCAGCACTTTTGATATGTAGAGTGACAAAATTCAGAAGATGGTCCGTTCTTACATTATTCTCCCTGTACACCAAGTCAGAACTGTAGGATAAATACAGGGGGCATATAAGCAGACAATAAAAGCTCTTACAATATTTTATGATTACATTTCTCTAAAACAGGCTATAGGCTACATGTCCACCACCAAGTCAGAACAGTAGGCTAAGTTATGACGGGGAAAGGGACCAAATTATTAGGGTGAGGCCCATGACCTACTAACAACTTACTACACAGCATACACTTAGTGTTACTTTCTTAGCTACAGTATACATATCTCCCTGGTATGTTACATCATTTATGCAGCAGCATACAGTACAATGCACTTTTGGACTCACCTTGTTGTGTTGTGTTCACTTAAACAGGAATTTGCGTGGCGGTTCTTCTTGTGGGCAAATTATCGAATCAAACTTTGTCATCAAAGTTTGACATTCTCTGGATTTATAGTGCTTTCAAGACAACTGGGAACTCTGAAAAAAAACACGCTGAATAATGATCTTCAGGTCGGAGCTCTAGAAAGAGGTCAGAGTTCCCGACTTGGAATTCCAAGTTGGATGACCGCTCAAAACATGTTTTCCCAGTCGGAGCTCGTTTTTTCAGAGTTCCCAGTTGTCTTGAACTCACTGAAGTCTAAGATTTCCCAGTTCTGAATTTACAGTTGTTTTGAACACGGCAGAAGTCATGCTGGATTGACAGCATGGCCAATGTAGTCAACTTTTTCTGGATCATGGTGTTGCATGTGAATGTTTATCCTTTT
Source organism: Oncorhynchus tshawytscha (assembly GCF_018296145.1). Classification (NCBI taxonomy): domain Eukaryota; kingdom Metazoa; phylum Chordata; class Actinopteri; order Salmoniformes; family Salmonidae; genus Oncorhynchus; species Oncorhynchus tshawytscha. Next base: position 24,156,248 of record NC_056432.1, read on the forward strand.
AAGCTTGGAAAATAGACCCTTCAACCTAGACTTGGACCACACACCCTCTCTACTGAATAGCAGGCTAGTGATTGCTTTGCAATGCTTGCAGATAGCCACTGATTCTTTCCAAACCACTCATTGTTGAATTTGTGATTTCCAACTTGTTGTGTAATGTTTAAGTCCAATGGCCAATGAGCACTGATATGTTTTATCTATAATTTCTCTTCATATGACAAGGATTGAAAATGATTTGCCAGTAGATTGTTGACTTGATTCATGATGATGATTGTTTGTCTAGCTTGCTAGCTAAGATTTTGATAGTATGATGTTGACGTAATCAGTCTAATCAAAGCTACAGTATGTGATTTGACATAATTTTATCTGTGGCCAATGACCTTGAGCCTCCTTGGATGGGCACGTCTAATGTAACTCTATGTGAGCACCCAAGCAGTTTTGAATTTTCGAGCTCTCTCCGTAGATCGTGTTGTGACATAGAGTCCCCATGAGTAACAGAACACTGAGCCAATCATTGGGCACCTAGAGTACATTACCGACCCTTACGCTCCGTGTTTTCAACTGGCTGCCCCACCACCACAGAAAGCACTGAGATAGGCTGAAACACCTGCGTTTTAGAGCTGCCTTACTCAAGAAAACAAAAAAGAGACCATGTTTGTATGCGGTTTTATTAACTCAATGTTGTTGTGTTTTTTTTAACATTGTTTGCAAACTGATATGTGATGTATTCATGCAAAAATGGCATGCAAAACAGGTGGGGCTCAAGACAGGTGGGGCTCTGCCCTGAATGACGGGTCACCACCGCTGAGCTCATAGAGCTCTGTCTTACTATCCAGGTCTGTGCCCAAACAATTTGAGCTTCTCCTTTAAAAAATCCACCTTTCCAGAAACAAGTCTCACTGTTGCCGCTTGCTATAGACCATCCTCTGCCCCCAGCTGTACCCTGGACACCATATGTGAATTGATTGCCCCCCATCTATCTTCAGAGCTCGTGCTGCTAGGTGACCTAAACTGGGACATGCTTAACATCCCGGCCATTCTGCAATCTAAACTTGATGCCCTCAATCTCACACAAATTATCAAATTATCAAATTACCAGGTACATCCCCAAATCCGTAAACACGGGCACCCTCATAGATATCATCCTGACCAACTTGCCCTCCGAATACACCTCTGCTGTTTTCAACCAAGATCTCAGCGATCACTGCCTCATTGCCTGCATCTATAATGGGTGCAAGCATATCCAGATAGCTGATGTTCTGAAAGAGCTGCAAAATCTGGACCCCTACAAATCAGCCGGGCCAGACAATCTGGACCCTCTCTTTCTAAAATGATCTGCCCGAAATTGTTGCAACCCCTATTACCAGCCTGTTCAACCTCTCTTTCGTATCTTCTGAGATTCCCAAAGATTGGAAAGCTGCTGCGATCATCCCCCTCTTCAAAGGGGGAGACGCTCTAGACTCAAACTGCTACAGACCTATATCTATCCTACCCTGCCTTTCTAAGGTCTTCGAAAGCCAAGTTAACAAACAGATTACTGACCATTTCGAATACCACCGTTTCTGATTTATTTTATTTCACCTTTATTTAACCAGGAAGGCTAGTTGAGAACAAGTTCTCATTTACAACTGCGACCTGGCCAAGATAAAGCAAAGCAGTGCGACACAAACAACAACACAAAGTTACACATGGAATAAACAAGCGTACAGTCAATAACACAATAGAAAAAAATAAAGTCTATATACAGTGTGCGCAAATAACGTGAAGAGCTAGGCAATAAATGGGCCATAGTAGCGATGTAATTACAATTTAGCAGATTAACACCGTACCTTCTCTCCGCTGTGCATTCTGGTTTCAGAGCTGGTCATGGGTACACCTCAGCCACACTCAAGGTCCTAAACGATATCATAACCGCCATCGATAAGAGACATTACTGTGCAGCCGTATTCATCAACCTGGCCAAAGCTTTTGACTCTGTCAATCACCACATTCTTTTATCAGCAGACTAAACAGCCTTGGTTTCTCTAATGACTGCCTTGCCTGGTTCACCAACTACTTTTCTGAAATAGAGTTCAGTGTGTCAAATCGGAGGGCCTGTTGTCTGGACCTCTGGCAGTCTCTATGGTGGTGCCACAGTGTTCAATTCTCGGGCCGACTATCTTCTCTGTATATATCAATGATGTCACTCTCGCTGCTGGTGATTCTCTGATCCCCCTCTACGCAGATGACACCATTCTGTATACTTCTGGCCCTTCTTTGGAAACGGTGCTAACAAACCTCCAAACGAGCTTCAATGCCATACAACTCTCCTTCCGTGGCCTCCAACCGCTCTTAAATGCAAGTAAAACTAAATGCATGCTCTTCAACCGATCTCTGCCTGCACCTGCCTGCCCGTCCAGCATCACTACTCTGGACGGTTCTGACTTAGAATATGTGGACAACTACAAATACCTAGGTGTCTGGTAAGACTGTAAACTCTCCTTCCAGACTCACATTAAGCAACTCCAATCCCAAATTAAATCTAGAATCGGCTTCCTATTTCGCAACAAAGCCTCCTTCACTCATGCTGCCAAACATACCCTCGTAAAACTGACCATCCTACCGATGCTCGACTTCGGCTATGTCATTTACAAATAGCCTCCAACACTCTACTCAACAAAGTGGATGCAGTCTATCACAGTGCCATCCGTTTTGTCACCAAAGCCCCATATACTACCCACCATTGCGACCTGTACGCTCTCGTTGGCTGGTCCTTGCTTCATACTCGTCGCCAAACCCACTGGCTCCAGGTCATATACAAGTCTCTGCTAGGTAAAGCCCCGCCTTATGTCAGCTCACTGGTCACCATAGCAGCACACGCTCCAGCAGCACGCGCTCTCACTAGTCACTCCCAAAGCCAATTCCGCCTTTGGCCGCCTTTCCTTCCAGTTCTCTGCTGCCAATGACTGGAGCGAACTGCAAAAATCACTGAAGCTGGAGACTCATATCTCCCTCACTAGCTTTAAGCACCAGCTGTCAGAGCAGCTTACAGATCAATACACCTGCACCAGCTCACAGATCACTGCACGCCCATCTGTAAATAGCCCATCCAACTACCTCATCCCCATACTGTGTAATTATATTTTTCTTGCTCCTTTGCACCCCAGTATCTCTACTTGTACATTCATCTTCTGCACATCAATCACTCCAGTGTTTAATTGGTATATTGTAATTACTTGCCACCATGGCCTATTTATTGCCTTACCTCCCTTATCTTACCTCATTTGCACACACTGTATATAGACTTTTTCTACTGTATTATTGACTGTATGTTTGTTTATTCCATGTGTAACTCTGTGTTGTTGTATGTGTCGAACTGCTTTGCTTTATTCTTGGCGAGGTCGCAGTTGTAAATGAAAACTTGTTCTCAAATAGCCTACCTGGTGAAATAAAGGTGAAATAAAAAAAATGAAATAGAAACAAAATCAATATGCTGTGCATTAAATGCGCCTAGGTTCTTGAAACGGGTCTTCTTTTGAGCGCACTATGAAAGTAAGTTTATCAACTATAAGCTGTGTGATTTATGCTATCAAATTGTTTGACATTGAGATTAATTTTTAGGAATTGGAATTGTGTCAAGTGTTATGACATGGTTGGCAATGATGAAATAAGGTGCAATTCGTTGTTTAATGGGCCACTGTGTGATTAAATTCTAATCATTGTGGACTCCTTCAGAAATTCTATTATACATCCAATAAATTATTAAAAGTAGCTTTACACATTTAAAATTCAATGTGAAAAATATTTTTGTCTCAAAAACCTTTTAAGTAATATTTGTTAACTGCTTGTTAAATCATTATCTGGGGTTTTACCCTCTGTTCTGTCTAGTATAGGATGGCTACACCCATTCCCAGGAAGTCCTATCCAACTCCCTTTTATGTCATCCTCCAGTGTTTGTCTGGACAAGTATGGTATGTCTGGCCAAATCAACATTACTGAACACTGAACATGTCATCTGATTGAGGCAATGTGCTGTTGCTGTGTGCCAAATCTGGTTCTGGCAATTTAATGTGGTTATAAAAATGATTACACATGCTGATTATGATGATTACCGGTCAATTACTGTGAACAGAACATGTGGTTGACGTCGAAAGTAAGTAGATAATCATATTCTTTGGAGTTTTTTTAATAAATCAGTTGTGCTGCTGGACACAGAACTAAATGTTACTGAGTAAATAACTCGTGTCTTTTTGTCTCTTCTGAACCCTGTATATAGACTCATTATTGTTCTTTTATTGTTACTTATTTTTTACTTTCGTTTATTTAGTAAATATTTTCTTAACTCTTATTTCAATTAAAACTGCAATGTTGGTTAAGGGCTTGTAAGTAAGCATTTCTCCGTAAGGTCTACAACTGTTGTATTCGGCCCATGTGACAAATATAATTTGATTCGATTTTTCTTAACACACTTAAACCTGTGCGCCTGGCAGCTACTACCATACCCGATCAAAAGCACTTAAATCTTTTGTCTTGCCCATTCACCCTCTGACTGGTACACATACACAATCCATGTCTCAATTGTCTCAAAGCTTAAAATCCTTCTTTATCCTGTCTCTTCTCCTTCATCTACACTGATTGAAGTGGATTTAACAGGTGACGTCAATAAGGGATCATAGCTTTCATCTGGATTCACCTGGTCAGTCTGTCATGGAAAGACCAGGTGTTCCTAATGTTTTGTACACTCAGTAAATCTAAGTTATTTTATAATGGTTGACTTTAATGGAGCTTGTCAAATAAAAATCACCTTTTCAGCACCAAAAAACAGTGAGTGACATGCACTAGACTCAAGGGACAGCCTCTGAAATCCACACGAAAGGTAGGATGAAGCCTACTCTTGTTCAACAGTTTAGATTTGACTCAAATATATGTGATAAAAAATACACAGCGTGCTCCATGGGGGACCTCTGCATTGGGATGACAGTGATGAGATCAGACACAATAGCTGGGGTGCTCTACGGGTTCCTTTGACAGTGGTTCATCAGGCAGACACACCAGTAGGACGGACTGCATTCTGGAATAGCTACTGAGGTTGAATTTAGAGGTGGTGGTGGTGGGGGTGGTGGGGGAGATACTTCTTTCACTTCTGCTGCCAGTTTATATCTCTGTGCTTTGTGACTACTCAGGCATCTCAATGGCACTGAGGACACAGGCAGAATAATCAAAACAGACCACATCACAAGCTGGCTGCTACTGTGGATACTTCTGTTACCCCTTGGTGCAACTGTACTTTTGACAGGCCTGTGAGGTGCATGGCAGAATATGTCTAAACAGACAGCAGGATCATACAGAAAAATGTGCATTAGGAGAAGTGTAACTCTTCAATGGCTATGCGAGGTGGAACTGGAACTGGAACATGCTGCCATGGAAATACTGGGACATTTTCAGCTTCCAGGAATTATGTACAGATTCTCGCGACATGGTGCCGTGCATTGTGCCTGCCCATATCATGACCCCACCGCCACCATGGAGCACTCATGTCACAATGTTGACATCAGCAAAACCCTTGCCTACACGATGCCATGCCTGGTACAGTTGTAACTGGGATTCATCTTTGAAGAGGTCATCGAAGGTGGGCATTTGCCCACAGTCGGTTACTACACCGAACTGCAGCCAGGTCAAGACACTGGTAAGGATGATGAGCATGCAGATGAGCTTTCCTGAGACGGGTTCTTTGGTTGTGCAAACCCAGTTTCATCAGCTGTCCGGAGTTGCAAAGAAAAAGCCTTATCTCAGACTGGCCAATAAAAAGAAAAGATTAAGTTGGGCAAAAGAACACGGACACTGGACAGAGGAACTCTGCCTAGAAGGCCAGCATCCCAGAGGCGCCTCTTCACTGTTGACGTTGAGACTGGTGTTTTGCGGGTACTATTTAATGAAGCTGCCAGTTGAGGACTTGTGAGGAATCTGTTTCTCAAACTAGACACTCTAATGTACTTCTCCTCTTGCTCAGTTGTGCACCTGGGCCTCCCACTCCTCTTTCTATTCTGGTTAGAGCCAGTTAGTGCTTTTCTGTGAAGGGAGTAGTACACAGCTTTGTATGAGATCTTCAGTTTCTTGGCAATTTCTCGCATGGAATAGCCTTCATTTCTCAGAACTAGAATAGACTGATAAGATTCAGAAGAAAGTTCTTTGTTTCTGGTCATTTTGATCCTGTACTCGACCCACAAATGCTGATGCTCCAGATACTCAACTAGTCTAATGAAGGCCAGTTTTATTGCTTCTTTAATCAGAAAAAAAACGTTTTCAGCTGTGCTAACATAATTGAAAGAGGGTTTTCTAATGATCGATTAGCCTTTTAAAATGCTAAACTTGGATTAGCAAACACAACTTGCCATTGGAATACAGGAGTGATGGTTGCTAATAATGGGCCTCTGTACGCCTACGTAGATATTACATTAAAAATCTGCCGTTTCCAGCTACAATAGTCATTTACAACATTAACAATGTCTACACTGTATTTCTGATCAATTTGATGTTATTTTAATGAACAAAAAAATATATTTTCTTTCAAAAACAAGGACATTTTAAATTGACCCCAAACCTCTGAACGGTAGTGTACATCTATATACAGTGGGGAGAACAAGTATTTGATACACTGCCGATTTTGCAGGTTTTCCTACTTACAAAGCATGTAGAGGTCTGTCATTTTTATCATAGGTACACTTCACTTTTTGAGAGACGGAATCTAAAACAAACATCCAGAAAATCACATTGTATGATTATTAAGTAATTCATTTGCATTTTATTGCTTGACATAAGTATTTGATCACCTACCAACCAGTAAGAATTCCGGCTCTCACAGACCTGTTAGTTTTTCTTTAAGAAGCCCTCCTGTTCTCCACTCATTACCTGTATTAACTGCACCTGTTTGAACTCGTTACCTGTATAAAAGACACCTGTCCACACACTCAATCAAACAGACTCCAACCTCTCCAGAATGGCCAAGTCCAGAGAGCTGTGTAAGGACATCAGGGATAAAATTGTAGACCTGCACAAGGCTGGGATGGGCTACAGGACAGTAGGCAAGCAGCTTGGTCAGAAGGCAACAACTGTTGGTGCAATTATTCGAAAATGGCAGAAGTTCAAGATGACGGTCAATCACCCTCGGTCTGGGGCTCCATGCAAGATCTCACCTCATGGGGCATCAATGATCATGAGGAAGGTGAGGGACCAGCCCAGAACTACACGGCAGGACCTGTTCAATGACCTGAAGAGAGCTGCGACCACATTCTCAAAGAAAACCATTAGTAACACACTACGCCGTCATGGATTAAAATCCTGCAGGGCACGCAAGGTCCCCTACTCAAGTCAGCGCATGTCCAGGCCCATCTGAAGTTTGCCAATGACCATCTGGAGGATCCAGAGGAGGAATGGGAGAAGGTCATGTGGTCTGATGAGACAAAATAGAGCTTTTTGGTCTAAACTCCACTCGCCGTGTTTGGAGGAAGAAGAAGGATGAGTACAACCCCAAGAACACTATCCCAACCGTGAAGCATGGAGGTGGAAACATCATTCTTTGGGGATGCTTTTCTGCAAAGGGGACAGGACGACTGTACCATATTGAGGGAGGATGGATGGGGCCATGTATCGCAAGATCTTGGCCAACAACCTCCTTCCCTCAGTAAGAGCATTGAAGATGGGTCGTGGCTGGGTCTTCCAGCATGACAACGACCCGAAACACACAGCCAGGGCAACTAAGGAGTGGCTCCGTAAGAAGCATCTCAAGGTCCTGGAGTGGCCTAGCCAGTCTCCAGACCTGAACCCAATAGAAAATCTTTGGAGGGAGCTGAAAGTCCGTATTGCCCAGCGACAGCCCCAAAACCTGAAGGATCTGGAGAAGGTCTGTATGGAGGAGTGGGCCAAAATCCCTGCTGCAGTGTGTTTAAACCTGGTCAAGAACTACAGGAAACGCATGATCTCTGTAATTGCAAACAAAGGTTTCTGTACCAAATATTAAGTTCTGCTTTTCTGATGTATCAAATACTTATGTCATGCAATAAAATGCAAAATAATTACTTAAAAATCATACAATGTGATTTTCTGGATTTTTGTTTTAGATTCCATCTCTCACAGTTGAAGTGTACCTATGATAAAAAATGACAGACCTCTACATGCGTTGTAAGTAGGAAACACTGCCGATTTTGCAGGTTATCAAATACTTGTTCTCCCCACTATAGATATGTGGCATAGGGTGGTCTAGCGGTCTAGGCTGCTGCCTCCGGTGCATACAAAGACTTAATTTTATTTATATACACAGTGCCAGTCATAAGTTTTGACACACCTACTCATGTGAAGAGATAAAAACTATGAAAAAACACAAATGGACTCATGCAGTAACCAAAACAACTGTTAAACAAATCAAAATATATTTTCTATTTGAGATTTTTCAAAGTAGCCAACCTTTGCCTTGACAGCTTTGCAAATGATTGGCATTCTCTCAACCAGCTTCACCTGGAATGCTTTTCCAACAGTCTTGAAGGAGATCCCACATATGTTGAGCACTTGTTGGCTGCTTATCCTTCACTCTGCAGTCCAACTCATCCCAAACCATCTCAATTGGGTTGAGGTCGTGTGATTGTGGAGGCCAGGTCATCTGATGTAGCACCATCACTCTCCTTCTTGGTCAAATAGCCCTTACACAGCCTGGAGGTGTGTTGTGGGTCATTGTCCTGTTGAAAAACAAATGATACTCCAACTAAGCACAAACTAGATGGCATGGCGTATTGCTGCAGAAAGCTGTGGTAGCCATGCTGGTAAGTGTTCCTTGATTTCTAAATAAATCACTGACAGTGTTACCAGCAACGCACCCCCACACCATCACACCTCCTCCTCCGTGCTTCACCATGGGAACCACACATGTGGAGATCATCCGTTCACCTACTCTGTGTCTCACAAAGACACAGCGGTTGGAATACAAAATCTCAAATTTGGACTCATCAGACCAAAGGACAGATTTCCATTGGTCTACTGTCTATTACTCATGTTTCTTGTCCCAAGCAAGTCTCTTCTTCTTATTGGTGTCCTTTAGTGGTTTCTTTGCAGCAATTCGACCATGACGGCCTGATTCACATAGTCTCCTTATACCTTGTCACAACACAACTAATTAGCTGAAACACAAGAAGAAGGAAAGAAATTCCACAAATTTACTTTTAGGCACACCTGTTAATTGTAATGCATTCCAGGTGACTTCCTCATGAAGCTGGTTGAGAGAATGCCAAGAGTGTGCAAAGCTGTCATCAAGGTAAAGGGTGGCTACTTTGAATAATCTATTTATATTTTGATTTGTTTAACACTTTTTTGGTTACTACATGATTCCATATGTGTTATTTCATAGTTTACAATGTGGAAAATAGTAAAAAAATAAAGAAAAACCCTTGAATGCGTAGGTGTGTCCAAACTTTTGAAAGGTACTCTATATATATTGTTTTGTATCTATTTTTCTTTTTAAGTCTTTGTTTGTTTATTTGATAGAGAGATTATGGTGAAATATAGAGTGCTGAAATAGCAGTTAGCTGCATTGGAACCCATGCTGCAGCAGTACATGTGCACCGGAGACATGTGCATCTAGTGGCTAAACTGCTAGATCACCTACCCGCAGCTTACTACTTTTAATGATCTAATAAATTCAATCAATCAAGAATAAATATACTTGTAAGGTTCCTGTCTAACTGTAAGATGTGTTGGTGTGTTGGTTCCCCTGGGCAGGAAAATGGTCAGAAAATCCCTGGTGGCTGGGCTGGTAGTTTTGTTGGTGGCTGCAGTGGGAGTGTTCGTGGGGGTGTTCATGGGGATGGGAAACAAGAGCCCCATCTCCCCCTCAGACCATTTCTACTCCAAAGCTGCCGTGGCTGCAGATGCTGGAACGTGCTCTGAGGTGGGGAGGTAAGTAACGTTACACTAGACAACTAATTCCCTTTGATACAATGATTCATGGAGGCAATCAAATGACAGGACATGATTAAGCTCTACAAGGAGAATTACGTGTGTGTGTGTGTGTGTGTGTGTGTGTGTGTGTGTGTGTGTGTGTGTGTGTGTGTGTGTGTGTGTGTGTGTGTGTGTGTGTGTGTGTGTGTGTGTGTGTGTGTGTGTGTGTGTGTGTGTGTGTGTGCCTAGGGACATTCTGAAGAGGAATGGCTCAGCGGTGGATGCATCTATCGCTGCCCTTCTGTGTGTTGGCCTCCTGAACGCTCACAGCATGGGCATTGGAGGGGGGCTCTTCTTCACGATCTATAACGCTTCCACAGGTGAGTCAGTGTGTCCTCAAGCCTCCACAAATGACAGAATGCTAATAAACACATCCATGTCTGCATTTTCTATCCCTGCTCGACAGGGAAGGTTGAAACCATTGACGCGAGGGAGACAGCACCCATGAACGCGACAGAAGACATGTTTGGCAATAACACCCAGCTTTCTCGGAAAGGTACCAGTTCTACTGTTCTGGAATGTACGTCAGGTACAGGATAGGTTAGGCAGGTTCTGTGGTTCAAGATAACAGCTGAACAGTTATACGGTAGCTGGAGTGTATCACAGTGAGATGGGGATAGAGAGAAGATGACACTGCGAAAATATTATGAACCTTCTGGCATCCTCTTCCCTGGTTTTCCATCATTCTAAGGAACATTATGTCTAACTGTCTGCATCATATGCATGGGTACAACAAGGGGGCAACTGTTTCACCTGTCAAAATGAGGAAATATACTGATATGTTTTTCAAATCCTTTGTGAGCAGGGTTTCAACTTTGTGCAAATGGTGGTAAAGTTGTCTCTGCATAACAGGTGGATTGTCTATTGCCATTCCTGGGGAGATCCGTGGTTACGAAATGGCACACAGGAGACATGGCAGGCTGCCATGGAAGGATCTGTTTGAGCCAAGCATTGCTTTGGCACGCATCGGTTTCCCTATAGGCAAAGCCCTGGCCAAAGCCATCTTCAAGAACAAGGACGCTATTCAAGGAGATGCCAATATGTGGTGAGGACAGGACAAACACTGAAATGTTGTTGATTTTATCTGTAAATTCTATATTACTACTACAACCACTTCTACAAATGTACCTTTTTATATCAGCGTGAATGTAATGCTCTATGAAGTGCTGTAATAGGATTAGTTGATTTTATCACAGAGTACCCCATATTTCAACCAATAAAATGTGATTATTTTGATGTCATTCATGGCTTCCTCTGTGATTTATTATGACCACTGATGATTTATTTGATTGGCCACTGTAAAACCTATGATGACAAAGCCATGGGAATTCTGGTCCTTTTATTCTATGGGTTTGCTTGAATAACTCCTGCTAATAAGTTCTCTGTTCTTGATTTTGTACTCCAGTGAAGTGTTCTGTGACTCCCAGAAAAACATCCTGAAGGAAAATGACATCGTTAAATTTCCCAAATTAGCAGACACCTATGAGAGGATAGCAGAGGAGGGACCGAATGTTTTTTACAATGGGACAATGGCACAGACAATTGTGGATGACATCCAGGCAGCAGGTCTTTATATTTGTGCATTATAAAATCCTATTACATCTTATCATTCTTGTTGTACACTATGAGGATGATCAAGCGAGACAGATCTTATCGGCAGTGTGTCGATGTGCTTCTTGAGCAGTTATTTCCTCTTCTCAGGAGGGATTATAACCCTGGAGGACCTGCTGGAGTACCGGCCTGTGTTGAATGAGAACCCACTGAAGCTGACCGTGGGAGAGTACACCATGCACGTCCCAGACGCCCCCTCCAGCGGCCCAGTCCTGGCACTCATACTCAACATAGTGGACGGTGAGCAGCAGCCTAGCTAACTCTGAGTCTGAACTCAGCCATGCAGACCAGAGGATTTCAGGTTTCCTTCCCCTGTACTCTGCTTGGACACTGTTTACTCCCCCTCCGTAACCACCACCAACCCTCTACACTAATTCAGCCACAGTTAATTCACCAGGGGCCTCATTTATAAACATTGCATATGCACAAAATATGTCCCAAAACATGCGTGCACCAGTTTTCACTCAAAAGTGGACGTTATTAAAAACTGAAATTGACTGAGAATGTGCTTATCCTCCCGCAAACTTTAGACCATACGAAGGCACAGTTTGCAGTGGTTGAATTATTGCATTGCAAGAAGGCAACAGTAGCCTAGTAGACTTGTCCAAATGGGGAATAAATTATGACTTATTCATGACAAAAAAACAGGTAGCTAAATATAATAAAAAGATGCAATAATTTGCTGTTAGTGAGAAAAGCAAAAACTAAGTTCTTGACATTTTCCGTATTGACTGACCTTCATGTCTTAAAGTAATGATGGACTATAATTTCCCTTTGCTTATTTGAGCTGTTCTTGACATAAAATGGACTTGGTCTTTTCCCAAATACAGCTATCTTCTGTATACCAACACTACCTTGTCACAACACTCACTCACAACACTTGGTTCAAATACGTTAAGAAGCATGAAATTCCACACATGAACTTTTAACAAGGCACACCTGTTAATTGAAATGCATTCCAGGTGACTACCTCGTGAAGCTGGTTGAGAGAATGCCAAGAGTGTGCAAAGCTGTCATCAAGGCAAAGGGTGGCTACTTTGAAGGATTTCAAATATAAAATATATTTTGATTTGCTTAACACTTTTTTGGCTACTACATTATGCCATATGAATGATTTCATAGTTTTGATGTCTTCACTATTATTCTACAATGTAGAAAATAGTAAAAATAAAGAAAAACCTTGGAATGAGTAGGTGTGTCCAAACTTTTGGCTGGTACTGTACATTAAATCTACTGTATCTCTGATAAATTAACAACTAGTTATTTTTTAGGCTGAAATATTACATCAATATTTTTTGTGTTTTTTTCTTCAGGGTATAATTTTACTGGCACGAGTGTCTCTACGGCCGAGAAAAAGACTTTGACATATCACCGCATCGTGGAAGCATTCCGATTTGCTTATGCCAAGAGGAGCAGACTAGGGGACCCACGCTATCTCAATATCACTGATGTGAGAACCCTGATTCCCATTTTTCAAGTACACAGTTTCACTCAAAAATATATATTTGACTTTGAAATAAAGATGGTTTGTAGTTGTTTAAAGAATAGGCTGTTCACCAACTGAATTCCCTTTTTTTTACTGATGATTTAATATTCTCTCCAGCTCATTCACAACATGACCTCAGACTACTTTGCTGATGGGATCAGGAGTAAGATCACAGATGACACCACTCATCCCGACAGCTACTATGAGCCAGATTATTTTGTCCCTGACAATCACGGAACAGCACACCTGTCCGTCATAGCAGAGGATGGAAGTGCTGTGGCTGCCACCAGCACAATCAATCTATAGTAAGAGTCCTACAAGGCAAGACCTCTTGAGACAATAGGACTAATGAATACATAATGCTACAGGGTAGATTATAGATATCCAGAGACAGATAATTAATATAGCATACACTCTAAACACGCTTTGCTTGCCGATGGTCTTACTGAGGATTCTCTGTTTTCATTTAACCATTAAATAACATTCATATGATATGTAACTCCTATCATTTCCCATCTTCAGTTTTGGCTCCAAAGTCATGTCCCGATCAACTGGCATCATTTTCAATGATGAGATGGATGACTTCAGCTCTCCACACATCACCAATGGCTTTGGAATCCCTCCATCTCCTAACAACTTCATCCAGCCTGGTGAGATAGTATAGGAACTAAAATCTATATCCTTATTGCCGGTAAGCTACTGAAAGTTCTCAATTTACACATGGCCCCAATTTGAGCCTTGGCTGGTTTGTTTTCTGAGAATAACTTTGTCTGAATATTTAGCTGTCTCTCTGTTTTAGGTAAAAGGCCTCTATCTTCTATGTGCCCAACTATTATCTTGGACAAAGACAATAGAGTTAAAATGGTGGTGGGAGCCTCTGGTGGAACAAAGATCACCACAGCGACTGCCCTAGTAAGTCTTGAGCCATACAAATAAATTGATCATCTAAAACAGATAAAGCCTACACATGACAGCCATCTATCCTTACATTGTGATATTGTGATGAATCAGAGTACAAGTAGCTTCCTTTTCTCATTTACATAGGTGATTCTGAATTCCTTGTTCTTTGACTACGACCTCAAAAAGCTGTGACACAACCTCGAATTCACAATCAACTCAACCCAAATATGACAGTAGTGGAGCATGGCTTTGAAAAGGTGGGTAATTTTGAACAATATTGCATAGAATATTGTTTGATGAAAAAGTACAAATTCATTTGAAAAGCTTTTGGGTAACTGAAATGTAATCTGTGTGTGTGTGTGTGTAATAGAGCGTATTAGATGGTCTGGCACAGAAGAACCATGTAACAGAGCTGCTGATGACTCCTGGATCAGTAGTTCAGGCGGTGGTGCGACAGGGGGAGCGGCTCTGTGCTGAGTCCGATCCCAGAAAAGGGGGTTATCCAGCGGGCTACTGAGTCTCCATAAAGAAACAGGGCCATTAAGAGACAGGGCCATAGAGAGGCCATGTATCTGCAATGAAACAATGGCTCCTCAAGGAGGCACAGCCACTTTTTCTTCAGCCTAAATTATTTTCAAGACATGGAAAATGACTTTACTCCACATCAATACCTCCTCTCTTCACACCAAATAATCGGCAACTTTTATTTGCTTTTATTTCAGCATTATTTATTTTTGTGTTTTGAAAAAGAAGTGCGATTGCAACTCTGAGAGTGGCATTTTTAAAATCCTTGCTGTATCAAGAGATCATTGTCAATTATCCTAAAGAAAGAAGTTTATTTGTGCAATGCAGTGGGGTAGCAGAACGCTGGACTGTAACTGTCGTTTCCTGCTGGTTGTAAATACCAATGGGCCAGAACTGAAATGGACACCATGGATCACCTGATGTACATTCTGAAATAGTTTGCTTATGAAATATTAGCCAACATATTAGTCAAATTACTCTGTGATGATGAGCAATCATTCTGTTTGACAGAAAAATAGCCATTTATCTGAGATTTAAGAAAGGTCATGTTTTAGGGGATAATGTGAACACCAATATGAAAGGTTGTCAAAGTAGTTTGTCTCTGTCCATTGAACAAATCAAATATAGAGAAATTACTGTTTTGTCTCTCCATCAAGGAAAAATGGTCTGTATGTTTTAACCATGTAAAATACCACAGTTGGTCACTGAAAACTCCTCGACTTCCACCTCAGGTCTTAACAGGTCAGGTTGACATATCTCTTGGTGCTTTATGGGTTGGCTAAAGCACAAACAGATCTGTCAACCAGGCTACAGGTCTACCATCTGCCTTATGAAGATGTTGGTCACAGGTAGCTACATTTTTATTTTCATGAGAATTCTGATCTGTAACTCTAAAACAGTGATTTCTGTTTTACTGATTTCATCTCAACTCTGCCCATTGCCCATGGGAGCCTGCTGTTAATAAGGGCTCAAATATGGCTGCCATTGACCTATTCAAATGGTATTTTTATATTTTTTTTGTGATGAGGATTGTTAAGAAAGACACATTTTTAATGTTTAATATCGAGTAAGTGAATTTAGTGTATTTAAAAAAATACATGTGCAGATATATTTTTTTAAACTTGCATTGTTCTCATGCCATGCTTGTTGCTATGCTTGTTGCCATGCTTGTTGCTATGCTTGTTGCCATGCTTGTTATTAAACATTTTAAACAAATACATATTTCACATTACTCTGCCTGTTCCCCATATTCTGAACGACATCCTTCTCTGCTTTGATAACTGTAAACTGCTGAACAAATGTTACTGTAGTATGAAATCAAATTATTGAAGCAAGGTTATAGCAGAATGTTTTACAGTACACAATATGTTAACAGCTACATTATGTCTAACCAACTGACTGAAGTACCATTTCATACAAAAACATTTGCCTCAACTTCCTTTAACAGTTTGAAGAACAAAATACCCAGCAGTTTCCTTCTGACAAATCTTGGCAAGATGTGGCATTTGGCACCAGCTGTGGCTTTTACAAAAACCTCCAATTGGATTAATCACTGAAGCCATTGAACTGCCTGTGCTTCTATAGACCAGTGAAGTATAAGAAGCTAAATAGACAATAAATCACACATAGGATTCACCCTAAATACTTCCTCTCTATCAAACCGCTCTTCTCTTTTATGAGGTTCTCAATAACTGAAAAGACAAGCATGCTAATAGACCTCACCAGTAGGACTATAGGTGGCAGAGTTGGTGACTTGGCAGTTGAATAAAGAGTCAAACATTTAACAACATAGATGTGAAAATCTCCATGAGAATGATATACACTAAAATTACAAAACATTAGGAACACCTGCTCTTTCCACGACATAGACTGACCAGATGAATCCAAGTGAAAGCTATGATCCTTTATTGATGTCACTTGTTAAATTCACTTCAAAATCAGTGTAGATGAAGGGGAGGAGACAGGTTAAATGAATGTGGCCTGAGACACTATCTGTGTATACTCTACTCTCTTCTTCCTTGTGAGAGTGAAATGATTCATATTCATTCAGACAGCATTCAGCCTGTGGGCAGATGGGGAAGGATGGCTAATGAAGCTGTACATTATATACATAAATAGTAAAGCAAGTGTTTTTCAATCCTTTGACACAGCTCATCTTAACTGTGCTAATGGAACATATCCCATGCCCCGACTACTGTGATCCCTATGACAGCACAGGCCTGAACAGAGTCTAGTGTCAACGTTGAGGCTCAGTGCTCACATACAGGGGAGGCCACTGGTGCAGAGAACATCTAGCGTCAATGATCACATAGCCCATCTAGAGTTGTCTGATGAAAAGACCAGCCATCCCACGGCTGCAGCTCCCTCCATCTCCAGAGATATAAACACGCACACACACAAGAGCAGAGTGAATTATGCAGCGTGTGTGTATTTACACAGGCTCTGTCCCGTTTCTGTTCCACGAGGCCCACCATCTGTGTGTTTATAGAGTGAGGTAGCTAAACACGCCTGGGGCCTTACAGAGTGCTTCCTGTGCAAACATTCAGAAACACACAACTTAAATTGTCGAACTTTCAACACCTGGACTAACCCTGCATGTTAATGGTAAGAGTGATTGTGCAATTGAACAGAAAAACATTTTTCCTGTCTAATGTAAACTGTTGAAATCAACCAAAAAAGTTCAAGTAATGATGACAATGCATTTTTCCTTGCGAGAGGGACATGAGGAATTTCTCAAAAACGAACCCACTCAAACGTTATTCAATTGCCTTTTACCTAAGTTGGTTCTAGTTTGTACCTCTGAAATTATTAAAGAGCCAGAATGAAATATTTGAAGGCTCAGGGCTGTTTCAGCATGTCACTGCTTCCTTTCAGTAATAAGACTTCTGTGTTTGCAAACCAACGTTAGGTAATGTTTTAAATGCTATTAGACTAAGCTTCTTCTGTATACAAACCAAAGGACAATTAAGGATATTCAAATGATCCAAATTGTTTCACAAGACCTTTTCTTAGATCAGTGTCATTATGAAGAGATAATGTGAACGTAGTGGCGCTCATGACTGGCACATTAAAAAATGACCACTCTTAGAGGTTGCATAAATCTACACCAGACTAACCAAAACAATATGCAGTGTCATTGCTTAGCTCAGTTTCCCACAGAATGTGTTACATTATGGCACACACACAGAGATCTAATTTCAGTTCATCTCAGAACTATCCCATTAAAATTAGGAAATATTTTCACTTCATTTAAATAGTTGAAATTACATTGTTCATTGGCATGCTCCAACTGAAGAAAAATCACCTTGCTCTCTAAAACGTATTCATCTTCTGCCCGGCTCTGATATTACAGTCATTCATCATATTGCGGTGGGTAAAACTGGCTCTCCCTGACAGCTCGGTTAAGCCTTCCTTCATTCTCTAAGCATAGATGATTAGATGCTCTATGCTAGACATCTCTGTCTTGACCTCTGATGAGATCCCACCACTGGGACTTTGAAAAATATGTTGATGATATCTATTCTATTGACATCCTTCAGAGGCAATGACAACCTCGGAAGGATTCTTTCCTGAATAAGGTAAAACTCATTGTTGACTACTGGTATGTACCCTATGCTGAAATTCAAATACTATGTGGGTGTTATGTATGCAAATTAAAATACACAAAGGTTGTGGGGAGGCCCAGCCAGGATGCACTTTTTCTCCAATAGCTGTGATCGCCATCTAGTGGTAGTGTAGTCAGAAACATTTTCAGGTGGAACAAATTATAGTGATTTTCAGGTTTGCAGTTTCACAAGAAAAAAGGACAACAAACTTGGGAGATAAGATTATAGAGACTTTAAGTTTGATCTTTATATTGTATAAAAATGATACACGTTTGCAATGTAAAATTGGGAGTGCCTAAACCAGTTGTTCCTCTACTAATGCAGCAATTTGAAACAAAAGATAGCATGAAATGTGAAGTTCATGACAAAGACAGAGTACACCAGTATATGTACAGGTCTGTGTTAGGTGGTGATGACTGTTCAGAGTCGCATGGCGACGGCTGCAGCTCCAGCAGGTGGAACAGCTTGGCACATTTGTTGCATTGGGGGGTTTGGCCCAGGGTGTGGTGCAGTCGGGCCTGCAGGTAGTGGATGTCCCACAGACGCCCCTTACAGTCCAGCATGGAGAAGTAGGCTACAGCCTCAACCAGAGTCTGCATAGCCAGGCCCAGACCTGGAGGGAGACAACAGGGAATCAGACGTTTGGGTTGTGTAAATATCCAAAATTGTAGTGTAATTCTCATTGCTGATACTGCTCATGTGACTCAAAAGAAAATACAATGCGGAAAGACTCCTATGTGTACTCAAATGATAAAGTCCTCCTAACCACCAACAAACATGTACATTTCTTTGAGAAAGTGATATGAAGCTTTGCTGTTGGGGATGTGTGGTACCTGCATGCCTCTGACCACTGGGCTGGGACCCAGCAGTGGCCACCTGACAGCGGGCTGGTCCAGCACTCCCAGTATCAACTGGACAGGGAGACAGAAAACAACACAAACTATTGATGGAGTTTTTAAATATAGCCCAGTATGACTTTCCTTGTTTTGCCTACATGTGGGAGTATGCTTTGCATGCAGTATACAGTTCCGTCTAAGGTCAAGAGATTAAAGATTTGTATATCTGAGAATATGTGTGTATACACCAAGCATACCAGGCTTACATATTGCGTGTGTTGACCTGAGTGAAGGCCAGGTGCAGGATAGTCAGAGACCAGGGCATGTAGATGGTGCTGTCTGGCCAGGGACTGCAGCAAGAGAGCAAGGGCTGTGGCAACACCTGACGACTCTCAATGCAACTCTGCAATGGCCAGCATCACCCTGCACAAGGCACACACACAAATATAAAAACACAGCCACACAACCCTTAGCCAAACAAATACTGTAGCTTTGACAAATTGATAAACATATATTCAAACAACATTCTAGGACTCCATCGACAGATGAGGTCTGGTGTTTTTATTTAGTGTCCTGGCCCACCTGATGCTCATCTCTGAGTACTTGGTCTTCTCACAGTACAGCTGCAGCCTCTGCAGGATACTGTACGCTTTAGTGGTCCGGTTCAGCGCCTTCGGCACTTGAGCTTTCCTGTTAACACAACACATACACAGGTAAACTGCCAAAATAAAGGAAACACCAACATAAAGTGTCTTAACAGGGTGTTGGGCCACCACGACCAGCCAGCAGCTTCAATGCACCTTGGCATAGATTCTACAAGAGTCTGGAACTCTATTGAAGGGATGCGACACCATTCTTTGACAAGAAATTCCATCATTTGGTGTTTGTTGATGGTCGTGGAGAACGCAGGTGCCTCTCCAGAATCTCCTATAAGTGTTCAATTAGGTTGTGATGACAGACAGCCATGCATATAGTTTACATAGTTTTCATGCTCATCAAACCATTCATTGACCACTCGTGCCCTGTGGATGGGGGCATTGTCATCCTGGAAGAGACCACTCCAATCAGTATAGAAATGATTCACCATAGGTTAAAAGGTGATCACTCAGAATGCCTGTGAATGTATTGCCGTTTAACTTGCCCACTAAGGGGTTGAGTAGACCAAAACCATTCAAGAAAAATGTACCCCAGACCATAACAGAGCCGCCAGAACCCTAATTTACTCAAGTGTTTCCCTTATTTTGGCAGTACCTGTACATACAATTAACTAGAACAGTGGTTCCCAAACTGTGGGACCGAGGGGGGGACTCAGCATGGTTTTAAACTTACTCTTGAAAGTTGTAATAGTAGAATGTACAAGGTGCAATTTCGAAATTGGGTCGTGCATCATCAGTTTTCCTCTTGTCATGTCAGTCATTCTACACCTTAAAGAGCTATTTATAACTTGTCAGAAAAGTCCAGATCAACTAGCCCATGTCAGCTAATGTTATTCTTTTTCTTTTTACATTTTTAGCCCATAGATATTGCTGTAATTTGTTTGTGACTCAAATATCACATGAATACACAGTAGACATGGCAAATGCATAGAATTGCAAGAAAATGTGCACAATTTTCTTTACACCCCATGACAAATTCTGTAGAACTTCAGGAAATAAGCTTTAAACCGGCAAACTTCTCTTCACCAACAAGAGGGGTGTGAACAGTTTGCGTCATGAACAGTGCCTATAGAAATAGACGAAGCGCATGCTCGGGTGGGGGGGGGGTCAAGTCTAAAGTTGATGGATAGAGATGAGTAGGAGTTCAGATTGCCTCACCGTGGCATGTTGGGTGTGAGGGGAAACTGCTCCTTCAGATGCTTCAGGACCTCAGACACAGCCCCATACAGGCCCTGGAGAGAAAGAAACAGGAGCTAAAACAAGTTTCACTCAGTCAGTACCAGTGCACATCTCCTGAGATGTAATCTGGATCACATCAATGCTTGTGAAACAGCCCTGAGGGAGATGGGACAGAAGACAGATAAGAGGTGGAGCCAGAGACAGAAGTGGAGCCAGAGACAGAGGTGGGAAGAGGTGTACTAACTACAGTATCTGTTCAACATGCAGCTCAGCCAGGTGGCAGAGGGAATTGTGGTTCACATTGCTGCCAAATATGTGAGTGACAACCAGGTTTTGTTATTTTATATTAAATTCATTGCATTTTGAATCTTTTATTTTTAGTATGGACTCTTTATGTCAGGGAATGTCAGAATGAGTGAAGGAGACCCACCTCTTGCCATACATCATCCATATGGATGAAGTCTGAGCCAGGCTGATGTCTATGAGCTCTGACAGGCTGTGCTTCCAGCACTTTGCAGGATGTCTGTGTCCTTCAGAGCATCCATGAGCTCATGGGCTGTCTTGCCCTGGATCGCCCCCTGCTGGACCAGGGAATGAATGCCCAGATATGCCAAATACTGAGGAGAGAAAATCAAATGAAAGGAAAGCCCCTCTGAAAACTATTTTATTTGTCACATGCTTCATAAAAAACAGGTGTAGACTTAACAGTGAAATACTTATTTCCGGGTCCTTTTCCAACAATATAGAGTTTAAAAAAAATATATTTATATATTTACAGAAAAATAGTGTTAAGAGGAATTATTACACAGTGAACAACAAATAACAATAATGAGTAAAAATAACATGGCAGGGGTACAAAATAATTGCGGTAGCTATGTAGAAATAGGTAGGGATAAAATGACTAGGCAACAGGATAGACAATAGGAAGTAGTAGCAGCGTATGTGGTGAGTGTGAAAGTGTGTGTGAGTTTACATTTTATTTTAATTTTAAATAACTTTATTTAACTAGGCAAGTCAGTTAAGAACAAATTCTTATTTTCAATGACAGCCTAGGAACAGTGGGTTAACTGCCTGTTCAGGGGGAGAACGACAGATTTGTACCTTATCAGCTCAGGATTTGAACTTGCAACCTTTCGGCTGCTAGTCCAACGCTCTAACCACTAGGCTACCCTGCCGCCCCAGGTATCAGTATGCATGTGTGTGCATGTTGGCGTATGTTGCGTGTGTGTGTGTATTTGTGTGTTGGGATGTCAGTATAAGCATGTGTGAGTAGAGTCCAGTGTGTGTGGGTGCATAGAGTCAGTGCAAAAAAGGGTCAATGCCGGTAATCCGGGTAGACATTTTATTAGCTATTTAGCAGTCTTATGGCATGGGGGTAGAAGCTGTTCAGGGTCTTGTTGGTTCCAGATTTGGTGCACTGGTAAGGAGGATGGTGGTAATGTGAGGGTTAGTAATGACCTGGATCTACTGAACCGCCATAGAGTCAGGAAACTGAGAGGCTATTGCATAAAACGGTAAGTAAACCTGGAGTGCTCCAGTCTCATCTGCAGGCATATGAAATTCTTACCAGTAGACAGAAGTGGACATCCATTTTCACAGAGTCTTCAGTTAGCGCAGAGCTGTCAGGTCCTTTCATCTGTTACAGCGTGTAAAGCCAACTCTGAAAGAGACAAATACATTAATGGATGATTACACAGGTACAGTATTGGTGCTGAGAATGTGAAATAGACACTGACCAACCTTGACTACACATTATGTAAATACTGTATGTTGGGCATATAACACAAACATAAAATATCCTACCAGGCAGTGCTGCAGGCACACGT
Source organism: Oncorhynchus tshawytscha (assembly GCF_018296145.1). Classification (NCBI taxonomy): domain Eukaryota; kingdom Metazoa; phylum Chordata; class Actinopteri; order Salmoniformes; family Salmonidae; genus Oncorhynchus; species Oncorhynchus tshawytscha. Next base: position 24,178,832 of record NC_056432.1, read on the forward strand.
GATCATTGGACTCCTGGGCGATGCGGATTGCCTCATGTAGAGCCAGGTCAGCCTGTTGACTGAGTCAAGAGTTGGAGTTGATTTTCATTTTGACATGAATCAATACTGCATACATAAATTGCAACTGATATTGATACAGACTTTCCATATCTATGCCAATCACTACTCACTAGTGACCAAAGCGACAGTGCAGTGGTGCCAGGTTGAGGGCAGCGTAGGGGAGACTTCAAGGTCTCAAATAGGGTAAATGAGAAATATGCAAACTGCAAAGGATAAGCTGATGACACAGTACTCCCCTCTACTTTTAATATCTCATGCAGTGGTGCTGTGTCCAGCTCCTCCTCCATCCTCTCCCCTACAGTGTCCTCTGTGCTGGTGAGGGCCATGTCAGAGTCATCTGCAGTCAGGGCAGGCAGCCCCACCTGGCCATCACCAGGCTGGGCGTAGTGACTGTGGTAGTAGTGCTGCAGGGCGTTGTACAGTTTGTACACCTGTTTGAAGGGCAGCTTGATGTAGGCCAGGAGCATGTGTCTCATGAACAGACCTAAAAACATAGAGGACACAGTCATGATGAGAGACAAGCATTCAGTGAGCAATCCTACAATCTGTCCCATAAATTCACATGAAATTCATATAGCAGTGCTCTCTAACGAACAGTGTTCGTCTGACCTTTGGATCAAATGATGTGTACTTGCCAACAACACTGGTCTTAAACGCCTTAGAATCAATAGCACTGAAAGGAGTGGGGAGGGTGACATGCAGCACTGACCTCTTACATTACAGGCCTAGGTAACTGCAGTTGAATCGAGAACTCATCCATACTGGAGTTTCACAGCATATTCTGTTTGAGGGCAAAATTCTTCCAGTATTCAGGAATTGGCCATGAGTCAAGTCTGGACCCTAATACATAGACAAAACCTTTGATAAAGAAAAGCAAGCAATTTACAGTGGAAAGTAGAAGCTGTAAAGGTGAACAATAAGATATTCCAACCTGTTGTAGAGGCAGGATGAGTTTGTTCAAGCGCCTTCTTTCCTGAAGAGCAATTGTTTTTGACGTGGTCATTTCGTACAGTAGGCCAGAACGGAGATGTACGGAGTCACCCAATATTTGATGCCAAACACATTGGCATGGACCACCCCATTGGTCATCATTGGGTTGAAATACAAACTTTCATGTACGCTTGACATTGTTTAAATTGAAAAGGTAACTAGCTAAGTTAGCTTCTAAATACTATAAAGTTACTTTTCAACAACGTTGTATGAAGCCAAATAATCAAGAAAAACATGCAACAGTTCGCAAACCATGTTATCAAGCTACTGTAGCTAGCTAACGTTAGGTAGCTAGACTGATTTCCTTGCTTGTTAGTTAACTACTTGAGAGTCTGGCTAACTATCTTATACTGTAGTGAGCAATTTTAAAGTCTGCAACATATGGCATTATTGACAGTAGTACTTGTATGAATTTGAACAACATCTGAAGTTGTTAACTTCTTCGATGAGTTTGAACGGCGGTTGGCATCCAATAAATGTTCCATTGCTGCCACCTACTATATTGGACTATAACTCCCTTCTATTATGCTTAATTGTTTTTTTCCCAACAACAACTAAAAAGTAATAAACAATAAAATAACCATACTGATCTATCTAACGCAACAAACACCCTGCCCTTTTTCGGTCCCTACCTAGTGACGTGCTATATGGCCACGCCCCTAAATGTCAGGGGCATTTACATTTACATTTACTCTACATACTGTAGAGTCGATTACAGATTATTCAAATGAAATTGTATTAGTCACATGCTTCGTAAACAACAAGTGTCAAATAATAGTGAAATGCTTACTTATGGGTCCTTCCCAACAATGCAGAGAGAGAGAAAATAGAGAAATAATAGAAAATAAATAAGTATTTTAAGTATTTCTCTGGTAGTGGTAGAAGTTTATTTTTTTTAAAACTTTAAGCCAAGCAGTTAAATATAGTCAAAGTTACATTTAGTAAAATAATTGGTCTGATTCGTTTGATAGACTACACTATCAACCGTATTACTTTGGATTGTGGGGCACTTAGATCACATCACAAATAACTACACTCAGACCCAGCCTACCACACTTTTATAAACTATCCTACTAGAATACCACAGTATATGAACCTGTAATAATAGAGTACAGAAGATAAGTAGGCATTGTTGAAGTTTAAAATCAATTCAAAAACGTTAGAAGGTTCGCAGGTTCAGCAACGGTTGAAGATTTGGAACATTTACTGTACCTGGATCAAAAATCTAATAATATGCTTAGTAGAAAGCATATTTATCTTTAATTTACAATCTGTAGAAACTATGAGAAAGGAAGGTTCAGAACTTTTGTGAAACATCACAATATATGGCAAATAGAAATTAAAACTGGATGGTGTTTTATTAATGTCACTTTAATAATGTTTACATATCTTGCATTACTCATTGTATTATTATATTAAAAAAAATTGTACCTTTATTTAACTAGGCAAGTCAGCTAAGAACAAATCCTTAGTTACAATTACAGCCTACCAGGGAACAGTGGGTTAACTGCCTTGTTCAGGAGCAGAACGACAGATTTTTCCCTTGTCGCCTCAGGGATTCGATACAGCAACCTTTTGGTTACTGGCCCGACGCTCTAATACTGTATTCTAAACTATCTTCTGTATCTTAGTCTATGCCGCTCTGACATTGCTCATCCATATATGTATATATTCTTAATTCCATTCATTTACTTAGATTTGTGTGTATTAGGTATTTGTTGTGAAATTGTTCGCTATTACTTGTTAGATATTGCTGCACTGTAGGAACTAGAAGCACAAGAATTTCGCTACACACGCAATAACATCTGCTAAACACGTGTATGTGACCAATAACATTTGATTTGATTTGTTCAGCGATATATGAATGGGAGGAGGGGTTGAGTGGAGCTGAAGGATAGGACTAAAAACAAACAAAAGATGACTACTGTAAAACATATTGTCTGTAAAATGTATATAGTATGTATAAGCTGGAAGTAGAAGCCTAAGTGTCGTTGTCGATTAGTTTACTCCAATTAGGGTCGAGTTAGGGGAAATAATAAAGGAAAATACATACATACATTTTAAAAGTATATATTTTATATAGATATATTTACAAAAAGTATATATATATGCGGGTTTGGAAATGATGCAGACATTACATTGATAAAAGCCACAATTTATATGCAATATTAAAGCTGATCAACCCCCTAAAAATACAATTTAAGCCAAGTTTAAGTTTTAAAAAACGTTATCCTTTACTTCGAAAATACATACATTTCTTAATCAAACGATAAAGCTGTTAAAACAAAGTTATGACTGGATAGATAAATAAAGTAAGGATACAGGGGTGGAAGACCTAATGGATGGAGGGATTAATGTATGGTTGGATCAAACGAAGTGAGGGCAGGTGTTCGGCAGTTGGGAGCGAAGGACACTGTACATGCTCGATGCCCACATGCAGAAACGCCCCTAATTGCGGCCTGCAGTTGTACACTATTGGATTTGACGGGATAATTTTGTTGTGGTACAATTAGTTATGCAAGAAATGACGGTGGAAATATTTTGATTTGGTACATGAAAATGTAACAGCAAAAGTAAATTTGATGGAAACAAATCTCTGATGAGAAAATGTGCATATTGTTTTTATGCGGATTTGACAATATGCGCATGAAAATCTGTCGACAATTGGATGTGAAGAAGACATACCTACACAAATCAAGTATAAGACGGCTCTCTACTAAACGAGCGCAAATTTTAGGTAGCCTAGCGGTTATGGTTCGAATCCCCGAGCCGACTAGCTATCGATGTGCCCTTGAGCAAGGCACTTAACCTTAATCGCTACTGTACGTCGTCTGCTAAATTATTAAAACGTACAATGGTGGATAGCAGTGAACAGTAGCAGTAAAGTTAACGCCCTTAAAATTGTGATTGGACATTATGGATACTGCTGCACGAGACTTCGATTCAATTGGTGGAATTTATGTCCATCAAATTACTCTCGCTGTCTAGTTTAATGCTCTAAATGCTGGTGGAAAGAAGGAAGATGTACATGTGAGGATTCCTGAGTTTTTGCAATGGTCAGACTATCCATTTATTGCCACACATTCCACAACTCGGAGTTGCTATGAAGGTACAATTATTTCACAATTATTTGTAGTTTAAATTATACTTTCCTCAATAATCAATAGGTGATTGCTGCCAAGCTAATTGACTGTCAGCAAATGTGTTAGCTAGCTAGCTAGCTCTAGCTATCTACCCAGATAGATATAGCTAGCTAGCTATGTTGAATGATCTGAGCTCAATCATCTCTAGCTCTTGGCTAGCTAATGCAGCGTTATTGCCAGCTACTGTACTGTCAGTATGTACAGTGCCTAAATAAAGTATCACATCACTTGTCCTTTTTACACATTTTATGTTACAGCCTGAATTTAAAATGTATTAAATTTAAATTTGTGTCACTGGCCAACACACAACACCCAATAATGTCGAAGTGGAATTATGTTTTTCAATTATTTTTAATCAAAAATTACAAGCTGAAATGTCTTGAGTCAGTAAGTATTCAAACTATTTGTTATGGCAAGCATAAATAAGTTAAGGAGTGAACATAGGTTAAACAAGTCACATAATAAGTTGCATGAACTCACTCTGTGTGCAATAATAGTGTTCAGCATGGTTTTTGAATGACTACCTCATCTCTGTACCCTACACATACAGTTATCTGTAAAAGGTCCCTCAGTCGAGCAGTGAATTTCAAACACAGATTCAACCACAAAGACCAGGGACGTTTTCCAAAGCCTCGCAAAGTAGGGCACCTATTCCTTTGAGTATGTTGAAGTTATTATTTGCACTTTAGATGGCATATTAATACACCCAGTCACTACACATATACAGGCGTCCTTCCTAACTCAATTTCCGGCTCAGGGTTTCACAATGAGCCCAATGGTGAATTTAAAACAGAGTTTAATGGCTGTGATAGGAGAAAACTGAGGATGTATCAACAACATTGCAGTTACTCCAGAATACTAACCTAAATGACAGAGTGAAAAGAAGGAAGCCTGTACAAAATACAAATATTCCAAAACATGCATCCTGTTTGCAATAAGGCACAAATGTGGCAAATAAATATACTTTATGTCCTGAATACAAAGTGTTATGTTTGTGGCAAATCCAACACATCACTGAGTACCACATGGTGACTGCATCATGTTATGGGTATGCTTGTCATCGGCAAGGACTAGGGAGTTTTGGGATAAAAAGAAAGTAGAGTAGAGCTAAGCACAGGCAAAATCCCAGATGAAAACTTGGTTCAATCTCCTTTCTAACAGACACTGGGAGACAAATGCACCTTTCAGCAGGACAATAACCTAAACACAAGGCCAGATATTACTTACCATAATGAGATTTGCTTACCATGATGACATTGAATGTTTCTGAGTGGCCTAGTTAACAGTTTTTATTTATATCTACTTGAAAATCTATGACAAACATGAAAATAGTTCTATAGCAATAATCAACAACAAATTTAACAGAGATGAAAGAATTTTGAAAAGAATAATGGTCAAGTGTTGCACAATCCAGATGTGGAAAGCTCTTAGAGACATACCCAGAAAGACTCTCAGCTGTAATCGCTGCCAAAGGTGTTTCTATAAAGTATTGACTCAGAGGTGTGAATACTTATATTAATGAAATATTTCTGTATTTCATTTTCAATACATTTGCAAAAACATATACTTTTTTCCTTCACTTTGTCAATAATGGGTATTGTGTGAGGATGGGTGAGATAAATAAATAAAATAAAAAAAAAAAAATTGAATTCAAGCTGCAACACAACAAAATGTGGAATAAGTCAAGGGGTATGAGTACTTTCAGAAGGCACTGTAGCTAGCTAAGTTACAATGATGCCAAAATAAGGTTAGCTAGCTACTATTAGCTAGATTTTATTTTCTAACTGTAAGAGCTAGCTAGATTACACTATCTACTCATCTAGGGAATTCTCATTAACCAGCTTTAATTTGCAATATCAGTACTATTGAAGATTGCCCCCAAGACCAAGTGTAGCTTGATGTTTTGCATCTGTACCTACTGCTAGTTGTAGCCAGCTTTGTGAAAGCACAGCAGATTGATTGAAATCTTTCCTTGCTTGTGACTGATATTTGTGATTTGAATGGATATTTATAGCATAGTTCAAATCCTCCCTCCTAGGAAGCACGCTTCCTGTCAATGAATGATTCTATTTGTTTAATGTATGTTACCATTGTCTTTAGGCTGTTTGGTTGCACATCTGTAGAAATCATGAAGTTCATTCATTGGGCATAATTTTGACTTGATTTATTAGGATCCCCATTAGCTGACGCCAATGGCGACAGCTAGTCTTACTGGGGTCCGACACATGATGAAAAAAAACATACATTTAAAAACATGAACGTGTGTGTGTGTGTGCATCTATCAAATTATGTTTAGCCAAGTTTATAGCGGGAGTTATAATGTTCAAAAACAATCATCACATTGTTGCCCACCTAATGCAATTTTGTAATTGTTGTACTGTCTCTCTTCAATCAATATGTATTAGTAAAGATTATTGAACAAGTACTGTATTTAATTTCATCATAATACAATCTTAAACTGAGAGACAACTGAGGCAGTTTGCTGATATGAATGAATGATTATTGGTAGAACTAGATCAGCAGGGGACTCAATGCAGATACAGGTCAATGTACCAGGAGAAACTGCATCTTCAAGAGAAACACCCTGGCAACACATCCATTAAAAAATAAGTTAATACAGACTCCCATTTAGACTAACAACTTGAGAACAGAAAATGCAAAGTTATTAGAACAATCATAATATAGCAATTGACCTGTTGCCTGAGTAACTACACTAATATATACAAAATCAAATTAGTGGGTTTGGTTATTTCAGCCACACCCATTGCTGACAGGTGTATACAATCAAGCACACAGCCATGCAATCTCCATAGACAAATATTGGCAGTAGAATGGCCTTACTGAAGAGCTCTGTAACTTTCAGCTTGGCACTGTCATAGGATGCCACCTTTCCAACAAGTCAGTTTGTAAAAATTCTGCCCTGCTAGAGCTGCCTCGGACAACTGTATGTGCTGTTGTGAAGTAGAAATGTCTATGAGCAACAACGGCTCAAACGTGAGGTGGTAGGCAACACAAGCTCACAGAATGGGACCGCCGAGTGCTGAAGCTTGTAGCGTGTAAAAATCTTCGGTCCTCAGTTGCAACACTCACTACCGAGTTCCAAACTGCCTCTGGAAGCAACGTCAGCACAATAACTGTTCGTCGGGAGCTTCATGAAATGGATTTCCATGACAGAGCAGCCGCACACAAGCCTAAGATCTCCATGCACAATGCCAAGCGTCGGCTGCTGTGGTGTAAAGCTTGCCGCCATTGGACTCTGGGGCAGTGGATGCGCATTCTCTGGCGTGATGAATCACGCTTCACCATCTGGCAGTTTGACGGACGAATCTGGGTTTGGCGGTTGCCAGAAGAACGCTACCTGCCCCAAAGCATAGTGCCAACTGTAAAGTTTGGTGGAGGAGCAATAATGATCTGGGGCTGTTTTTCATGTTTCGGGCTAGGCCTCTTAGTTTCAGTGAAGGGAAATCTTAAAGCTACTGCATACAATGACATTCTAGACGATTCTATGCTTCCAACTTTGTGGCAACAGTTTGGGAAGGCCCTTTCCTGTTTCAGCATGACAATGCTCCCGTGCACAAAGCGAGGTCCATAGAGAAATGGTTTGTTGAAATCGGTGTGGAAGAACTTGACTGGCTTGCACAAAGCACTGACCTCAACCCCATTGGACACCTTTGGGATGAATTGGAACGCTGACTGCGAGCCAGGCCTAATTGCCCAACATCAGTGCCTGACCTCACTAATGCTCTTGTGGCTGAATGGAGGCAAGTCTCCGCAGCAATATTCCAACATCTAGTGGAAAGCCTTCCCAGAAGAGTGGAGGCTATTATAGCAGCAAATGGGACCAACTCCATATTAATGCCCATGATTTTGGAATGAGAGCAGGTGTCCACTTTTGGTCATATTCCTTTTTTAAATTTTTTATTGATTGTAATTGTTTTACTACCGCATAGTACAGTTGTAGCGAAAAGTTTTGAGAATGGCACAAATATATATTTTCACAAAGTTTGCTGCTTCAGTGTCTTTAGATATTTTTGTCAGATGTTACTAGGGAATACTGAAGTATAATTACAAGCATTTCATAAGTTTCAAAGGCCTTTGTTGACAATGACATGAAGTTGATACAAAGAGTCAATATTTGCAGTGTTGACCCTTCTCATTCAAGACCTCTGCAATCCGCCCTGGCATGCTGTCAATTAACTTCTGGGCCACATCCTGACTGATGACAGCCCATTCTTGCATAATCAATGCTTGGAGTTTGTCAGAATTTGTGGGTTTTTGTTTGTCCACCCGCCTCTTGAGGATTGACCACAAGTTCTCAATGGGATTAAGGTCTGATTAAGGTCAGTTTCCTGGCCATGGACCCAAAATATCGATGTTTTGTTCCCCGAGCCACTTAGTTATCACTTTTGCCTTATGGCAAGGTGCTCCATCATGCTGGAAAAGGCATTGTTCGTCACCAAACTGTTCCTGGATGGTTGGGAGAAGTTGCTCTCGGAGGATGTGTTGGTACCATTCTTTATTCATGGTTGTGTTCTTTCAAAATTGTGAGTGAGCCCACTCCCTTTGCTGAGAAGCAACCCCACACATGAATGGTCTCAGGATGCTTTACTGTTGGCATGACACAGGACTGATGGTAGCGCTCACCTTGTCTTCTCCGGACAAGCTTTTTTCTGGATGCCCCAAACAATCGGAAAGGGGATTCATCAGAGAAAATGACTTTACCCCAGTCCTCAGCAGTCCAATCCCTGTACCTTTTGCAGAATATCAGTCTGTCCCTGATGTTTTTCCTGGAGAGAAGTGGCTTCTTTGCAGCCCTTCTTGACACCAGGCCATCCTCCAAAAGTCTTCGCCTCACTGTGCGTGCAGATGCACTCACACCTGCCTGCTGCCATTCCTGAGCAAGCTCTGTACTGGTGCTGCCCGGATCCCGCAGCTGAATCAACTTTAGAAGACAGTCCTGGCGCTTGCTGGACATTCTTGGGCGCCCTGAAGCCTTCTTCACAACAATTGAACCGCTCTCCTTGAAGTTCTTGATGATCCAATAAATGGTTGATTTAGGTGCAATCTTACAGGCAGCAATATCCTTGCCTGTGAAGCCCTTTTTGTGCAAAGCAATGATGACGGCACATGTTTCCTTGCAGATAACCATGATTAACAGAGGAAGAACAATGATCCTAAGCACCACCCTCCTTTTGAAGCTTCCAGTCTGTTATTCAAACTCAATTAGCATGACAGAGTGATCTCCAGCCTTGTCCTTGTCAACACTCACACATGTAAACGAGAGAATCACTGACATGATATCAGCTGGTCCTTTTGTGGCAGGGCTGAAATGCAGCGGAAATGTTTTTGGGAGATTCAGTTCATTGACATGGCAAAGAGGGACTTTGCAAATAATTGCAATTCATCTCTTCACTCTTCATAACATTCTGGAGTATATGCAAATTGCCATCATACAAACTGAGGCAGCAGACTTTGTGAAAATTAACATTTGTGTCATTCTCAAAACTTTTGGCCAAGACTGTACTATTGTTCATGTAACAGAGACCATTATAATATGCAATGGCCATTTGATAGAGCCTAGTTCGGAAACATTGATAGAGATAGGAGCTGAACTGAAATTGAGTATGTGGAATTATCTTCCCATGGTAATACAGGGAATGCATTCTCTCGTGTTATATTTCCAGGGAACAGATATGGAGTTAGAATTTGCAGCCACTCATCGAGGTTAGTTTATCTGATACATTAATAATTTCTCCACTACATGCCTTTGCTTTCTCACAAATTTTCCCCTGCAGACAAAGTATCCAATTTAGGGAAAGAATGATAGGATGTGCTAGATGTAGGTCTATTAGGGCTTGTCTGCATGCGATCCCTGGGCATGTCTATTCTGTTGTGCCATTCTCAACTTATGCTTTTAATTTCCTCAGCCATAACAACGTGATGTTTCTCATGTGGCTGCATAATAGTATAATAGTCGGTGTTTCCATGACCACTCTATTTTTAGGAAATGTTATCAGGCTTGCAGTAACCGTTGCAATACATTGCAGAACCTAGCCAATCCGTTTGTAGGTATCACTGTGAAAACGACTATAGGCTGTGTGGTGTTGCACAGATAGGTCTCAGCTAAAGGAGAGGAAGGGGAGACCCCTTCACACATCTGTGGAGCTCTGCAGTCTGAAAACTGCTGTCTGTGTTTTGTGTTCTCCAGGCAGGGGCCTCGTCCATGTGGGCTTCATGCTGTGGTCTGCTGAATGAAGTCATGGGCACAGGGGCAGTGAGAGGCCAGCAGCCCGGGTTCGGAGCCAGTGCTGGACCCTTCCGGTTTGCCCCCAGCGCAGGATACTCCACATACCCGCCCACAACCTCAGGGAGCCCCAGCCTTGTATGTAAGGCCTGTGGCCAGGCATTCTCGGTCTTCAGGAGGAAGGTAGGTGTTTGGTTTGGGGACTATTGGGGTAGCTAGTAGACTGACTGTGAATGTCCTATATGTTTGTAGGCCAGTCCCAGATGGTTAGGGGTTGTTTGATGGGCTTTGGGGTGATGGTTAGGGGTTGTTTGATAGGCTTGGGGTGATCAAGAAGGAACCTGATAGGGTTTTTGATCCAAGGAATAATTTATGAATTGGTATGGACTGAGAGACTATTACATTCAATACACCAATATTATTTGAGATTTTATTTGAGTAGGCTTTTGAGTAGCCATCATGTTTATTTTGCCACTCATCCTCAAACAGACACACTCTACTACAGTACATGTTGTAAAGTGAGGGCCAGTATTGATTAGTTACGTCCTAATACATTAACTGTTCTTGCAGAGAGCCAAGATAAGAGACGCCAAAAGCAGCCATTTACTTCATGAGACTGCACTTACTACAGGCCTGGGGCACATCAGTTGTAATTGCTACACTCCACCACCATAGGTATTTTGTGAAAACCACATGTTTTAATTAAGTGGGCTAAAAATAGACAATGACTTAGGCTATGTATTTAGTGTAGATTTACAGTGCATTCGGAAAGTATTCAGACCCCTTGACTTTTTCCACATTTTGTTACATTACAGCCTTATTCTAAAATGTATTTTTTGCACAGATCTGGGGAACGGTACCAAAACATTTCTTCAGTATTGAAGGTCCCCAAGAACACAGTGGCCTCTATCATTCTTAAATGGAAGAAATTTGGAACCACCAAGATTCTTCCTAGAGCTAGCCACCAGGAGGTGACCAAGAACCCTATGGTCACTCTGACAGAGCTCCAGAGTTCCTTTCTGGAGATGGGAGAACCTTTCAGAAGGACAACCATCTCTGCAGCACTCCACCAATCAGGCCTTTATGGTAGAGTGGCCAGACGGAAGCCACTCCTCAGTAAAAGGCACATGACAGCCCGCTTGAAGTTTGCCAAAAGGCACCTAAAGACTGATGAAACCAAGATTGAACTCTTTGGGCTAAATGCCATGTGTCACTTCTTGAAGAAACCTTACACAATCTCTATGGTGAAGCATGGTGGTGGCAGCATCATGCTGTGGGGATGTTTTTCAGGGAATGGGAGACTAGTCAGGATCGAGGGAAAGATGAATGGAGAAAAGTACATAGAGATCCTTGATGACAACCTGTTCCAGAGCGCTCAGGACCTCAGACTGGGGTGAAGGTTCAACTCCAACAGGACAATAACCCTAAGCACACAGCCAATACAACACAGGAGTGGCTTTGGGACAAGTCTCTGAATGTCCTTGAGTGGCCCAGCCAGAGCCCGGACTTGAACCCAATCTAACATCTCTGGAGAGACCTGAAATTAGCTGTCCAGCGATGCTCCCCATCCAACCTGTCAGAGCTTGAGAGGATCTGAAGAGTAGAATGGGAGAAACTCCCTAAGTACAGGTGTGCCAAGCTTGTAGCGTCATACCCAAGAAGACTCGCGGCTGTAATTTATTTTTAATACATTTGCAAAAATGTCTAAAAACCTGTTTTTGCTTTGTCATCATGGGGTGTTGTGTGTAGATTGATGATGTTAGCAGTTGATGTTACTCTTCAATAACACAGACCCCAACGCAAATCGGGGGAGGAAAATATTTATTCAAATAGGACAAATCATGCGGGGAGGTAGATGTTCTTTCTCCCCTGTCCTCAGTGATTTTCTCCTGTGATTCTCTCTTCAGAACAAAGGCACAGGATGTAGTTTTATAACCCAGCCCTAGCCTGTGGCTGACCAATTAGAATTCCTTGCAATAAAACTGGGCCAAGTATCCTATTTCAGGTTCAATGTATAAACAATTTGGACCAATGAGAACTTGGAAATCTTCTTACACTCCACGCTAGACCATTAAAAAATATATATATATATACTTAAAATGTATTTTTAGAAAACATGAATAAAAAAAACATTAGCATTAAACATAAAATAATTTACATTAAACACATTGCATTTCTATAAAACACAAAGGGCATATTTGACTTATTTTACTTTTTACAATAAGAAATTGATTTCAAACAAAGTTATATAAAATAAGTATTAAACAGGTGTAATGATGATGTCCCTTACGATTCCTACCACATCCTGTATTAGGAGGAAACTCACACAAAAAATGATTCCCAATAGGACGATTTAATATTATTTTCTTGTAGACAAGGTAATCATTCACCAAGTCATTTAAAAGTGACCAGCTCTTCCACACTGGTATCAGTCCCAAATGGAGAACTATTAGAGATTATGTTCTGACAGTCTGCCGGTAGTGAGGAATTATTCTTCCATTCCGCTGGTTGATAAGGACTTCTCTAATGAACACTTCACCGGTGATCTTGTGTCATTTCAGGTACAGTCCTTGGGTCAAGGGATATTACTGCAGCTTCAGACAATATATTCTTATAACCTGTAAAGAAGGAAACAAAAAAGTGAAAATAACTAACATGTCCTGGTTTCAAGAGAAATTGATATTTCACAGATTTCCCTAACTAAATATGTCCCAATTTACAGGAAAAAGTTGGACGTTTCACCTAGATATCCATAATATGACGATTGCTGTGTACAACATAGAAGATTATCAGGTTCTGATCATCTTACTATGCTTCTTCACCCGAGATTCGCCCCTGGTTGCTAATCAATCCCCCGTGTCATCAAAATGGACAACCTTGTAATGATGTATCCATCGCGATGTTCCCTGGATTTTTACTGCTGACCTCGTTATGAGCAAAACTTGATAAGGACCTTCTCATTTTGGCTAGAATGTCTAACATGTTTTTTTACCATCACCCACTGTCCTGGCACTACGTCATGTCCCCCCTCGGGAGTTATTCCCCACGCCTATTTTACTTGTCTGTCTGCTTCCCCTACTGCATTAGAGAGTAGTATGCAATAGTTAAGCATTGTGTCACTCATAAAGTGAACGTCTGCTTTTCTCAAATCTAACGTGCCTGTCATTATCACATTGTCCATTGTAGTAACTGCCCAGCCTGCCTTCATCACACCCCTCTCCACAATACTTAAACTGTGATTCTGTACTGTGATTCTCTCCTCAGAACAAAGGGACAGGATGTAGTTTTATAACCCAGCCCTAGCCAAGTATCCTATTTCAGGTTCAATATATAAACAATTTGGACCAATGAGAACTTGCCATGTAGCTATGAGTCCCAGACTGAAATTCCTCCCATGTCTCTGACCCATTAATCATTAATCTCCTATTACGGAAAAAAAACTATTTCCATGGATCGTTAGTACTCTATTGACTTTTATTCCTCTTGACCTTTAGTACTCTATTGACCTGTATTTATCTTGGAAATATTCTTACAATGAGGGAAACAAATATTTAAATCCATTTTAGAATTGGGCCGTAAAGTAAAAAAATGTGGATAAAGTCAATGGGTCTGAATACTTTTCGAATGCACTTGATTTATTTCACCTTTATTTAACCAGGTAGGCAAGTTGAGAACAAGTTCTCATTTACAATTGCGACCTGGCCAAGATAAAGCAAAGCAGTTTGACACATACAACAACACAGAGTTACACATGGAGTAAAACAAAACACAGTCAATAATACAGTAGAAACATAAGTCTATATACAATGTGAGCAAGTGAGGTGAGATAAGGGAGGTAAAGGCAAAAAAGGCCATGGTGGCGAAGTAAATACAATATAGCAAGTAAAACACTGGAATGTTTGATTTGCAGTGGAAGAATGTGCAAAGTAGAGATAGAAATAATGGGGTGCAAAGAAGCAAAATAAATACAGTAGAGAAAGAGGTAGTTGTTTGGCTAAATTATAGACGGGCTATGTACAGGTGCAGTAATCTGTGAGCTGCTCTGACAGCTGGTGCTTAAAGCTAGTGAGGGAGATAAGTGTTTCCAGTTTCAGAGATTTTTGTAGTTAGTTCCAGTCATTGGCAGACGAGAACTGGAAGGAGAGTTGGCCAAATGAAGAATTGGATTTGGGGGTGACCAGAGAGATATACCTGCTGGAGCGCATGCTACAGGTGGGTGCTGCTATGGTGACCAGCAAGCTGAGATAAGGGGGGACTTTCCTAGCAGGGTCTTGTAGATGACCTGGAGCCAGTGGGTTTGGAGACGAGTATGAAGCGAGGGCCAGCCAACGAGAGCGTACAGGTCGCAGTGGTGGGTAGTATATAGGGCTTTGGTGACAAAACGGATGGCACTGTGATAGACTGCATCCAATTTATTGAGTAGGGTATTAGAGGCTATTTTGTAAATGACATCGTCGAAGTCGAGGATTGGTAGGATGGTCAGTTTTACAAGGGTATGTTTGGCAGTATGAAGAGTGAAGGAGGCTTTGTGAAGGAGGCTTTGTTGCGAAATAGGAAGCCAATTCTAGATTTAACTTTGGATTGGAGATGTTTGATATGAGTCTGGAACGAGAGTTTACAGTCTAGCCAGACACCTAGGTATTTGTAGTTGTCCACATATTCTAAGTCAGAGCCGTCCAGAGTAGTGATGTTGGACAGGTGGGCAGGTGCAGGCAGCGTTCGGTTGAAGAGCATGCGTTTAGTTTTACTTGTATTTAAGAGCAATTGGAGGCCACGGAAGGAGAGTCGTATGGCATTGAAGCTCGCTTGGAGGGTTGTTAACACAGTGTCCAAAGAAGGGCCAAAGTATATAGAATGGTATCGTCTGCGTAGAGGTGGATCAGAGACTCACCAGCAGCAAGAGCGACATCATTGATGTATACAGAGAAGAGAGTCGGTCCAAGAATTGAACCCTGTGGCACCCCCATAGAGATTGCCAGAGGCCCGGACAACAGACCCTCCGATTTGACACACTGAACTCTGAGGAGTAGTTGGTGAACCTGGCGAGGCAATCATTTGAGAAACCAAGGCCGTCGAGTCTGCCGATGAGGATGTGGTGATTGACAGAGTCGAAAGCCTTGGCCAGGTCAATGAATACGGCTGCACAGTATTGTTTCTTATCGATGGCGGTTAAGATATCGTTTAGGACCTTGAGCGTGGCTGAGGTGCACCCATGACCAGCTCTGAAACCAGATTGCATAGCGGAGAAGGTATGGTGGGATTTGAAATGGTCGGTAATCTGTTTGTTGACTTGGCTTTCAAAGACCTTAGAAAGTTAGGGTAGGATAGATATAAGTCTGTAGCAGTTTGGGCCAAGAGTGTCCCCCCCCCTTTGAAGAGAGGGGTGACCGCAGCTGCTTTCCAATCTTTGGGAATCTCAGACGACACGAAAGAGGGGTGGCAACAATTCTGGCAGATAATTTTAGAAAGAAATGGGTCCAGATTGTCTAGCCCGGCTGATTTGTAGAGGTCCAGATTTTGCAGCTCTTTCAGAACATCAGCTGACTGGATTTGGGAGAAGGAGAAATGGGGAAGGCTTGGGCGAGTTGCTGTGGGGGGGTGCAGTGCTGTTGACCGGGGTAGGAGTAGCCAGGTGGAAAGCATGGCCAGCCGTAGAAAAATACTTCTCAAATTCTCAATTATAGTGGATTTATCGGTGGTGACAGTGTTTCCTATCTTCAGTGCAGTGGGCAGCTGGGAGGAGGTGTTCTTATTCTCCATGGACTTTACAGTGTCCCATAACTTTTTGGAGTTTGTGTTGCAGGAAGCAAATTTCTGCTTGAAAAAGCTAGCCTTGGCTTTTCTAACTGCCTGTGTATATTGGTTTCTAGCTTCCCTGAAAAGTTGCATATCACGGGGGCTGTTCGATGCTAATGCAGAACGCCATAGGATGTTTTTGTGTTGGTTAAGGGCAGTAAGGTCTGGAGAGAACCAAGGGCTATATCTGTTCCTGGTTCTACATTTCTTGAATGGGGCATGCTTATTTAAGATGGTGAGGAAGGCATTTAAAAAAAACAAACAGGCATCCTCTACTGACGGGATGAGATCAATATCCTTCCAGGATACCCCGGCCTGGTCGATTAGAAAGGCCTGCTCGCAGAAGTGTTTCAGGGAGCGTTTGACAGTGATGAGTGGAGGTCGTTTGACCGCTGACCCATTACGGATGCAGGCAATGAGGCAGTGATGCAACAATTGTCAGATAATTTTAGAAAGAGAGGGTCCAGATTGTCTGGCCCGGCTGATTTGTAGGGGTCCAAGTTTTGCAGCTCTTTCAGAACATCAGCTATCTGGATTTGCCTGCACCCATTACGGATGCAGGCAATGATTGCTGAGATCTTGGTTGACAACAGCAGAGGTGTATTTAGAGGGCAAGTTGGTTAGGATGATATCTATGAGGGTGCCCGTGTTTACGGCTTTGGGGTGGTACCTGGTAGGTTCATTGATAATTTGTGTGAGATTGATGGCATCAAGCTTAGATTGTAGGATGGCTGGGGTGTTAAGCATGTTCCAGTTTAGGTCGCCTAGCAGCACGAGCTCTGAAGATAGATGGGGGGCAATCAGTTCACGTATGGTGTCCAGAGCACAGCTGGGGGCAGAGGGTGGTTTTTAGCAGGCGGCAACGGTGAGAGACTTGTTTTTAGAGAGGTGGATTTTTAAAAGTAGAAGTTCAAATTGTTTGGTTACAGACCTGGATAGTAGGACAGAACTCTGCAGGCTCTCTTTGCAGTAGATTGCAACACCGCCCCCTTTGGCCATTCTATCTTGTCTGAAAATGTAGTTAGGGATGAACATTTCAGAACTTTTGGTGGGCTTCCATACCAGGATTCAGACACGGCTAGAACATCTTGAGAACATCCATCCATGCACTGTAGATCAGTCTGGGGTTTTGTTGATGAGACACCCTAATGCTATGGTTTGATAAAGTTTGTTAGAACAAAATGTAAAATTAAAAAGTAAGAATTGGCAGGTAATGAGTGTGAGACTGTGCCTCATCAAATTTCTAGCCAGAATGTAATAAAATGTGTGGGGGTCCCCTCCCACTGGTGAGACACACCTGTCTGTGATTTGGGAGGGGGGGAGGGGGGGTTGTTCTGTTGTTATGACAGAGGGAGAGATCCTCTCCATATTGCAGGGTTGAATTCCATTACTTGTCTGGTTTGGTCCCTCTGATGCCCTGAGTCACCATGCCAATACAGCGTCTAATCCAGAGGCTTGCATGTTGTTACTGTTTGATGTTTGTGACATGAAAGAAATGAACTGCCTGCCTCCTGTCCGACTGTCTAGAGAGGGAGTGGAACAGATGCACAAGATTGAAAAATACAGTAACAGTATCAAGACATTGATATTCTGCTTCCTCATGCCTTGTTTGAGCTCCAATATCCCACATTCCTCTCATCTGTCCACTACAGCCGGTGAAGGTTCTATTGAATATTAAACATGAGTGTAGCTTTGTTAAGAACAAACGACCGTTCAAGGTACTGTATATAGAGCCAGATGAGGGAGGTGATTGCTTATCTGAGATTTAATCATTTTGAATCTTTCTTCCACACTAATGTTTTATTAATGGAGATGCATTCTAAATGCTGAATATTGGGCAGGCTTTGCAGATCCTATTAAGGCACAGTGTGCCCTGGAGCCTACATTACTGTCAATGTCACTTCTTCTGTATCTTCTACTTGGTTAATGCCTACATGCTCTCTATCACTCTCTCCCCCAGTATATCTGCTGCGACTGTAAGAAGAGCTTCTGCACGCTGTGCTCCATGCTTCAGGAGAACTTGCGTATATGTGCCACATGTCACCTGCTGAAGGGGACAGCCTTCCAGAGACCACAGCTGATGCGGCTGAGGGTCAGAGACCTGCGGCAGTACCTGCTGCTACGCAACGTCCCCACAGACACATGCAGGGAGAAGGAGGACCTGGTGGAACTGGTGCTGTGTCACCAGGGGACCGAAAGGGAGGGGGACCCCGACATGGCTAGCTTCAACTCCCGCTCCCTCTACACCCCGCCCCCTTCCACCACACGCTCCGCCTCCGAGCTGTCTACTCTCTCCGCCTCTCAGGGGGAAGCGCTCAGCAGGAGCGACAGCTCAGGGACTACCAACCAGGTACACATACTTCTTCTACACCCTCTCCAACTACCAACCAGGTACGTCATGCAGATAATGTGTAAAAAGTATTAGGTCTGCTCTGGAAGTGACTGAGGCAAAGACAGTACAGTATGAAGATAGGCAGAAACTGCTTCTCCAATAGAAATCCTGATCACACTTGTAGGCGATGTCTTGGCGACGTCCGCTTTCAAAGCTTATGTACAGACACACGTAATCGGGTCTAACGGTTGTCTCACGCCGAACTACGCATGTGCAGGCCTTCAAATCAAAGGCATTCCTTCAATATATAGTTGTTTTTTTTAAAAATGAGAACGGGTCAGTTTGACACGTTCAAGAGGTTTGAGTAAAAAACATGTTAAACTACTTAAGAAATTGTCTCGAATTGAATTGTGCCTTTAGATTTCAAGAAAATTAACAACTAACAACTCACTTTTCTCATTGACTTCTCAAACTCTGACTGAGGTATACATTTCAGGGTTGTGATTCTTATGGATTAATCCAGAATGTCTGGTACTCAGACTAGCAAAGAGCAGGTGAACACTGACTGTGGATGTTCTGTGTGTGAAAGTACATTCAAGACGTCTGAAATATGGAGCTTCACAGTTCGTTTCTACTTATGTCAGCTTTAGAAAGCATTTATTTTGCTTGTCCTTATCAGACTGTCAACCCCTGGTGACTAAAATTGATGGGAGTGATTTGGTCAATTCTGTTGATTTAATAGACCCATCGTCTTCATCGTTGGACTCTTAGAAAGATGAGGCCTCCTGTTGGACTCTTCCCCTCCATAGAGAGATGAGGCCTCCTGTTGGACTCTCCCCCTCCATAAGAGATGAGGCTTCCTGTTGGACTCTTCCCCTCCATAGAGAGATGAGGCTTCCTGTTGGACTCTCCCCGCCCCCAATAGAGAGATTTTATTTTATTATTATTTTTTAAACCAGGTAGGCCAATTGAGAACAAGTTCTCATTTACAACTGCGACCTGGCCAAGATAAAGCAAAGCTGTGTGACAAAAAAAAAAACAGTTACACATGGGATAAACAAACGTACAGTCAATAACACAATAGAAAAATCTGTATACAGTGTGTGCAAATGAAGTAAGGAGGTAAGGCAATAAATAGGCCATAGTGGTGAAGTCATTACAATTTAGAAATGAACACTGGATGGATAGATGTGCAGATGAGGATGTGCAAGTAGAAGTACTGGCGTGCAAAAGAGCAGAAAAACAAATATGGGGATGAGGTAGGTAGTTGATTGGATGGGCTATTTACAGATGGGCTATGTACAGCTGCAGCGATCGGTAAGCTGCTCTGACAGCTGACGCTTAAAGTTAGTGAGGGAGATAAAAGTCTCCAACTTCAGTGATTTTTGCAATTCGTTCCAGTCATTGGCAGCAGAGAACTGGAAGGAAAGGAGGCCAAATGTTGGCTTTGGGGATGACCAGTGAAACATACCTGCTGGAGCGCCTGCTACACGTGGGTGTTGCTATGGAGACCAGTGAGCTGAGATAAGGCGGGGCTTTACCTAGCAAAGACTTATAGATGACCTGGAGCCAGTGGGTTTGGCGACGAATATGTAGCGAGGACCAGCGAACAAGAGCATACTGTTCGCAGTGGTGGGTAATATATGGGGCTTTGGTGACAAAACGGATGGCACTATGATAGACTGCATCCAGTTTGCTGAGTAGAGTGTTGGAGGCTATTTTGAAAATGACATCGCCAAAGTCAAGGATCAGTAGGGTAGTCCGAGTTCCAATGGTATTTTTGGCAGCGTGAGTGAAGGAGGCTTTGTTGCGAAATAGGAAGCCGATTCTAGATACTCATTTTGGATTGGAGATGCTTAATATAAGTCTGGAAGGAGAGTTTACAGTCTAGCCAGACACCTAGGTATTTATAGTTGTCCACATAAGTCAGAACCGTCCAGAGTAGTGATGCTGGACGGGCGGGCGGGTAGCGATCGGTTGAAGAGTGTGCATTTCGTTTTACTAGCATTTAAGACCAGTTGGAGGCCACGGAACCAGTGATGTATGGCATTGAAGCTCGTTTGGAGGTTTGTTAACACAGTGTCCAAAGAAGGGCCAGAAGTATACAGAATGGTGTCGTCGGCGTAGCGGTGGATCAAAGAATCACCCACAGCAAGAGCGACATCATTGATATATACAGAGAAGAGAGTCGGCCTGAGAATTGAACACTGTGGCACCCTCATAGAGATGGCCAGAGGTCTGGACTCTATCTGAGAAGTAGTTAGTGAACCAGGCGAGGCAGTCATTAGAGAAACCAAGGCTGTTGAGTCTGCAGATAAGAATATGGTGATTGACAGAGTCGAAAGCCTTGGCCAGGTCGATGAAGACGGCTGCACAGTACGGTCTTTTTTCGATGGCGGTTATGATATCGTTTAGGAACTTGGAATCCAGATTGCATAGTGGAGAAGGTATGGTGGGATTCGAAATGGTTGGTGATCTGTTTGTTCACCTGGCTTTCAAAGACTTTAGAAAGGCAGGGCAGGATGAATATAGGTCTGTAACAGTTTGGGCCTAGAGTGTCTCCCCCCCCCACACCCATAGAGAGATGAGGTCTCCTCTTGGACTCTCCCCTAGCCTCCACTCTCAAATATGTAGGAAGTAGCCCTGTCCTGTTTTTCTATTCCTGTAAACAAAAAGCTCAGCTGGTGCAGACAGCAGTAGAAGCTTTACTATGAATGGAAGGTAAACATAGTAGTCCCCGAGGTATCTATGGACTAAGCAGCGGGTGACTAATCCTAATCCCTGCCTGGACTGTACAGTAAGTATTTATAGTTCTCTGTGGAGGTTTCCGTCTGAGTCATGTGTTTTTGTGTTGGCTGTATAGGATATAGGAGACGCTACATCTCTCTCCACCCTGAACCTGGAACCCAGTGAACACACACCAGAGGTAAATAATAAACATCACCCAGTAGGCTCTACCTCTCACAGCATCTGGAGCTTATTCAGAGGGGTGCAACTTTCTCTCCAATGCAGTATGTGTCATGTACAGTTGAAGTCGGAAGTTTACATACACTTAGGTTGGTGTCATTAAAACTCATTTTCAACCACTCCACACATTGTTTGTTCACAAAGTATAGTTTTGGCAAGTTGGTTAGGAATTAATTATTAGGACAGATTATTTCACTTATAATTCATTTGTATCACAATTCCAGTGGCTCAGAAGTTTACATACACTAAGTTGACTGTGCCTTTAAACAGCTTGGAAATTCCAGAAAATGATGTCATGGCTTTAGAAGTTTCTGATTTAAGTCAATTGGCGGTGTACCTGTGGATGTATTTCAAAGCCTACCTTCAAATTCAGTGCCTCTTTGCTTGACATCATGGAAAAATCAAAATAAATCAGCCAAGACCTCAGATTTTTTTTGTTGTAGAACTCCATAAGTATAGTTCATCCTTGGGAGCAATTTCCAAATGCCTAAAGTTGTAACGACCATTGGTGGAAGAAGGTGAGGACCAAGATGCAGCTTGGTAAGTGTTCATCATTATTTTAATGAACTGAACACAAAATACAACAAGGAACAACCGAAACAGCTCGGTCAGGTGCAAAACACACTAAACAGAAAATAACTACCCACAATCCATAGTGGGAAAACAGGCTGCCTAAGTATGGTTCTCAATCATAGACAACAATTGACAGCTGCCTCTGATTGGGAATCATACCAGGCCAAAACCAGAAATACAAAACATAGAACAAAAACATAGAATGCCCACCCCAACTCACGCCCTGACCAAACTAAAATAGAGACATAAAAAAGGAACTAAGGTCAGGACGTGACAAACGTTACCAAGTTCATTTGTATAAACAATAGTACGCAAGTATAAACACCATGGGACCACGTAGCCGTCATACCGCTCAGGAAGGAGACACGTTCTGTCTCCTAGAGATGAGTGTACTGTAATGAAACAGGCAGGGAGCAGGTCTCGTACCCTCAACCTTCTAGCCCGAAGTCCCGAGCAATATCGACTGTGCCCCAAAAGCATGCTCGAGCGGCAGAGTCGATATCCGCGCTTTTAAACCCAGGGTCGTTACACTACTCCCTCCTTTCAAAGAGCGCGTCCTCGCGCTAGCTTGCGGCTCTACGTCTTACAGGAACACGCTCACAGGCCATGCACAATCACTGTCGTGGATGCAAGGTCCGATCCCACTTCTGACACCAATGAGGTGAAACAGGCAGGGAGCAGGTCTCGAACCCTCAACCTTCTAGCCTGAAGTCCAGCGCGCTATCGACTGTGCCCCAAAGGCATGCTCGAGCGGCAGAGTCGATATCCACGCTTATAAACCCAGGATCATTACAGTACTTTGGTGCGAAAAGTGCAAATCAATCCCAGAACAACAGCAACGGACCTTGTGAAGATGCTGGAGGAAATGGGTACAAAAGTATCTATATCCGAGTCCTAAAGCGACATAACCTGAAAGGCCACTTAGCATGGAAGAAGCCACTGCTTCAAAACCGCCATAAAAAAGCCAGACTACGGTTTGCAACTGCACATGGGGAAAAAGATCATACTTTTTGGAGAAATGTCTTCGGTTCTAAAGAAACAAAAATAGAACTGTTTGGCCATAATGACCATCGTTATGTTAGGAGGAAAAAGGGGGATGCTTGCAAGCTGAAGAACACCATCCCAACCCATGAAGCACGGGGGTGGCAGCATCATGTTGTTTGGGTGCTTTGCTGCAGGAGGGACTGGTGCACTTCACAAAATAGATGGCGACATGAGGAAGGAATATTATGTGGATATTTTGAAGCAACATCTCAAGACATCAGTCAGGAAGTTAAGGCTTGGTCGCAAATGTGTCTTCCAAATGGACAATGACCCCAAGCATACTTCCAAAGTTGTGGCAAAATGGCTTAAGGACAACAAAGTCAAGGTATTGGAGTGGCCATCACAAAGCCCTGACCTCAATCCTTTAGAAAATGTGTAGACCTACAAACCTGACTCAGTTACACCAGTTCTGTCAGGAGGAATCGGCCAGTATTCACCCAACTTATTGTTGGGTGAAAAACAATTTAAAGGCAATGCTACCAAATACATATTGAGTGTATGTAAACTTCTGACCCACTGGGGAATGTGATGAAATAAATAAAAGCTGAAATAAATCATTCTCTCTGCTATTATTCTGACATGTTACATTCTTAAAATGAAGTGGTGATCCTAACTGACCTAAGACAGGGAATGTTTACTTGGAATAAATGTCTGGAATTGTGAAAAACTGAGTTTAAATGTATTTGGCTAAGGTGTATGTAAACTTCCGACTTCAACTGTATGTAATGGCTAATGGCTCCCCTCTCTCATCCTGTAGGTGATCCCTCAGACGTGGCAGCGAGCACGGGCCTCTCTCTCAGACATCTCTTGCCTGAGGGACATCGATGGTCTGTCCGTCAGACAACTGAAGGAGATCCTGGCCAGGAATTTTGTAAACTATTCAGGCTGCTGCGAGAAGTGGGAGCTGGTAGAGCGCGTCAGCCGCTTGTACAGAGAGACAGAGGAGAACAGGAAGTCATGTGAGTAGCAGTGAGCCTGGTCCCAGATCTGTTTGAGCTGTCCCATCAACTCCTATGGTCATTACCACGCCATGTTTGCCAATTAAAATGGTGTACGATAGTTTTATTAGCTTGAGTACCTAAATGTTTTTTCTTACTTTCTTCTAGTGGAAAACGTAAACACAGCTGTAACTTCAGGTAAGAAATCACTGCTCTGTCTGTCTTTTGTGATGGTACATGATGATATGTAAAGTTTGGAATAGGAATGGAAAGTACAGCTACTTAACATGTAACCCTTCAGTCTCTGTCTCGTCAGTGATATTCTAGCTCAGGACGTACAGTACAGTGCCTTGCGAAAGTATTCGGCCCCCTTGAACTTTGCGACCTTTTGCCACATTTCAGGCTTCAAACATAAAGATATAAAACTGTATTTTTTTGTGAAGAATCAACAACAAGTGGGACACAATCATGAAGTGGAACGACATTTATTGGATATTTCAAACTTTTTTAACAAATCAAAACCTGAAAAATTGGGCGTGCAAAATTATTCAGCCCCCTTAAGTTAATACTTTGTAGCGCCACCTTTTGCTGCGATTACAGCTGTAAGTCGCTTGGGGTATGTCTCTATCAGTTTTGCACATCGAGAGACTGAAATGTTTTCCCATTCCTCCTTGCAAAACAGCTCGAGCTCAGTGAGGTTGGATGGAGAGCATTTGTGAACAGCAGTTTTCAGTTCTTTCCACAGATTCTCGATTGGATTCAGGTCTGGACTTTGACTTGGCCATTCTAACACCTGGATATGTTTATTTTTGAACCATTCCATTGTAGATTTTGCTTTATGTTTTGGATCATTGTCTTGTTGGAAGACAAATCTCCGGCCCAGTCTCAGGTCTTTTGCAGACTCCATCAGGTTTTCTTCCAGAATGGTCCTGTATTTGGCTCCATCCATCTTCCCATCAATTTTAACCATCTTCCCTGTCCCTGCTGAAGAAAAGCAGGCCCAAACCATGATGCTGCCACCACCATGTTTGACAGTGGGGATGTTGTGTTCAGGGTGATGAGCTGTGTTGCTTTTACGCCAAACATAACGTTTTGCATTGTTGCCAAAAAGTTCAATTTTGGTTTCATCTGACCAGAGCACCTTCTTCCACATGTTTGGTGTGTCTCCCAGGTGGCTTGTGGCAAACTTTAAACTACACTTTTTATGGATATCTTTAAGAAATGGCTTTCTTCTTGCCACTCTTTCATAAAGGCCAGATTTGTGCAATATACGACTGATTGTTGTCCTATGGACAGAGTCTCCCACCTCAGCTGTAGATCTCTGCAGTTCATCCAGAGTGATCATTGGCCTCTTGGCTGCATCTCTGATCAGTCTTCTCCTTGTATGAGCTGAAAGTTTAGAGGGACGGCCAGGTCTTGGTAGATTTGCAGTGGTCTGATACTCCTTCCATTTCAATATTATCACTTGCACAGTGCTCCTTGGGATGTTTAAAGCTTGGGAAATCTTTTTGTATCCAAATCCGGCTTTAAACTTCTTCACAACAGTATCTCGGACCTGCCTGGTGTGTTCCTTGTTCTTCATGATGCTCTCTGCGCTTTTAACGGACCTCTGAGACTATCACAGTGCAGGTGCATTTATACGGAGACTTGATTACACACAGGTGGATTGTATTTATCATCATTAGTCATTTAGGTCAACATTGGATCATTCAGAGATCCTCACTGAACTTCTGGAGAGAGTTTGCTGCACTGAAAGTAAAGGGGCTGAATAATTTTGCACGCCCAATTTTTCAGTTTTTGAGTTGTTAAAAAAGTTTGAAATATCCAATAAATGTCGTTCCACTTCATGATTGTGTCCCACTTGTTGTTGATTCTTCACAAAAAAATACAGTTTTATATCTTTATGTTTGAAGCCTGAAATGTGGCAAAAGGTCGCAAAGTTCAAGGGGGCCGAATACTTTCGCAAGTCACTGTATGTTCATTACTGTAGCTGCCTTTAATATTGTACCTTCAGAGTTCCTTCAGAGTTGATTTCTGTAGTGTTTTTAAAAAAAAATCAGAATCAGTATTTATTGACAGTTGCTTTACTCCTTCCTTTCAAGTGGTGGCCTTGCCCCTTCCTCCCATCTGCATTGGAGGGATTGAAGGTAAGGTATCTGAAAAAGGCAAGTGTTCCCTTGGTCACTCCAACTGTTGACCTGGTCACTCTTACCATCTCATGGCCCGGCCCCTCCGCATGCATGTAACACAGGCATCCATCCTCATATACAGCCGTTAGTGATGCATGCAGGAGTTTCACCTTACTTACTGTATCTGGTTCCACCACCACCACTACTACTCCTGCTGCACATCAATCATGGTGTTTTTGTATCTCATCCATTCCAAGGGTACCTCCATGCATTCTGAGCATGTTTAGCTATTGGACGCCATCTTTGCCCCTTTCCATTGGTGTATAAGAACCGGTCACCCAAGTGCAATCCTTAAGTGTATTACCTCTTGGAAAGCCCAAGATAGTATTTAATAACTTCACACACATACAGTGCCTTCAGAAAGTATTAGGGCCCTATGATTTCCATGATGTGGAAAAGACGGATGGAATCACTGAATTTGGTATTAAAAATGGAATCAACTGTAAAATGTGAAATATTGCAGAATTGTCCATAATTTGCCTGAAATGTATTTAAAAAATAAAATAAAGTAGGCCTAATTATTGTAGTGACCTAAATTATTGAATAATTGTAAAAGTACAGGTGAGTAGGCCTAGACAAATAATTCCATTTTCGATTGGGGTGTTTTGAGAGGGTGGTCAGTCGTGCGTGAGACCCTTACGTCACCTCACAACTTGGCTGTCATTTTGAGAAACATTTCAAAGAGGTCGTCTAAGACGTCCAAGTCGTCAAAAAAAATGGAAAGATTTGACCCTAACCCCTAAATTCAGAGCAGAGCAATGCCCAAAGGACTATTATGAGTCAGGTGATAAGCTGTTTTGCAAATTCTGTCAACATAGTATTGATTGGACCTGTAAAAATATGTGTGATGACCACTTAAAGTGTAAAGCTCATGTGAACAAGAACAAGGAAAAGCACTGTGTTAGCCAGAGCATGCCTCTTCAAACGACCTATTACTTGTGCAAGCACATCAGCAGATTCAAGGTGAGAATTGATTCAGGACTTTGTGGCTGTATGCGCTGAATCTGACATCCCCTTACACTGTACCCAAACTGGACGCGCGCGTGCCATCGTGCGCAAATATTTTATCTGAAATGCACAAGGTCCTCTACTCCAACAGTTAATCTACACATAAAACGGTCAACCTAAATCATTTCTAGTCATCTCTCCTTCCAGGCTTTTTCTTCTTTGGACTTTATATGGCGATTGGCATCTAATCTCATAGTATTACCACGACCAACCAACCTCAGTTCATCTTTTAATCACCCACTTGGGTATAACCAATGAGGAGAGGGCACATGGGGATCTGCTTCTATAAACCAACGAGGAGATGTGAGAGGCAGGACTTGCACCGTGTTCAGCGTCACAAATAGAACTGACTTCTATTTTAGCGCTTGGCAACCCAGACGCTCGTTGGCTTGCACGACCAGTGTGGGTGCAATGATTGCATAACATGTAAACTCAGCAAAAAAAGAAACGTCCTCTCACTCTCAACTGCGTTTATTTTCCACAAACTTAACGTGTAAATATTTGTATGAACATAACAAGATTCATCAACTGATACATAAACTGAACAAGTTCCATAGACATGTGACTAACAGAAATGGAATCATGTGTCCCTGAACAAAGGGGGGTCAAAATAAAAAGTAACAGTTAATATCTGGTGTGGCCACCAGCTGCATTAAGTACTGCAGTGCATCTCCTCATGGACTGTAACAGATTTGCCAGTTCTTGCTGTGAGATGTTACCCCACTCTTCCACCAAGGCACCTGCAAATTCAAGGACATTTCTGGGGGGAATGGCCCTAGCCCTCACCCTCCGATCCAACAGGTCCCAGGCGTGCTCAATGGGATTGAGATCCGGGCTCTTTGCTGGCCATGGCAGAACACTGGCATTCCTGTCTTGCAGGGAATCACGCACAGAACGAGCAGTATAGCTGGTAGCATTGTCATGCTGGAGGGTCATGTCAAGATGAGCCTGCAGGAAGGGTACCACATGAGAGAGGAGGATGTCTTCCCTGTAACGCACAGCATTGAGATTCCCTGCAATGACAACAATCTCAGTCCGATGATGCTGTGACACACCGCCCCAGACCATGATGGACCCTCCACCTCCAAACCCTCCACCTCCGATCCCGCTCCAGAGTACAGGCCTTGGTGTAACGCTCATTCCTTCGATGATAAACGCAAATCCGACCATCACCCCTTGGTGAGACAAAACCGCGACTCGTCAGAGAAGAGCACTTTTTGCCAGTCCTGTCTGGTCCTGTGACGGTGGGTTTGTGCCCATAGGCGACGTTGTTGCTGGTGATGTCTGGTGAGGACTTGCCTTACAACAGGTCTACAAGCCCTCAGTCCATCCTCTCTCAGCCTATTGCGGACAGTCTGAGCACTGATGGAGGGATTGTGCGTTCCTGGTGTAACTCGGGCAGTTGTTGCCATCCTGTACCTTTTCTTTACTTTTTTTATTTCACCTTTATTTAACCAGGTAGGCCAGTTGAGAACAAGTTCTCATTTACAACTGCGACCTGGCCAAGATAAAGCAAAGCAGTGCGACAAAAAACAACAACACAGAGTTACACATGGGATAAACAAAAGTACAGTCAATGACACAATAGAAAAATGTATATACAGTGTGTGCAAATGGAGTAAGGAGGTAAGGTAATAAATAGCCCATAGTGGCGAAGTAATTACAAATAAGCTAATTAACACTGGGAGTGATTGATGTGCAAGTAGAAATACTGGTGTGCAAAAGAGCAAAAAAGTAAATAAAAACAATATGGCGATGAGGTAGGTAGTTGGATTGGGCTATTTCCGGATGGGCTATGTACAGCTGCAGTGATCGGTAAGCTGCTCAGATAACTGTTGCTTAAAGTTAGTGAGGGAGATAGAAGTCTCCAACTTCAGTGATTTGTGCAATTCGATCCAGTCATTGGCAGCAGAGAACTTGAAGGAAAGGCGGCCAAAGAGGTGTTAGCTTTGGGGATGACCAGTGAGATATACCTGCTGGAGCGCGTGCTATGGGTGGGTGTTGTTATGGTGACCAGTGAGCTGAGATAAGGAGGAGTTTTACCTAGCAAAGACTTATAGATGACCTGGAGCCATATTCGTCTGGCGACGAATATGTAGCAAGGGCCAGCCGACGAGAGCATACAGGTCGCAGTGGTGGGTAGTATATGGGGCTTTGGTGACAAAACGGATGGAACTGTGATGGACTGCATCCAGTTGGCTGAGTAGAGTGTTGGACGCTATTTTGTAAATGACATCGTCCTTGCCGATGATAAGCATACCCATAACATGATTCAGTCACCACCATGCTTGAAAATATGAAAAGTGGTACTCAGTGATGTGTTGGATTTGCCCCAAACATAATTCTTTGTATTCAGGACATGAAGTTTATTTCTTTGCCACATTTTTGGCAGTTTTACTTTAGTGCCTTATTGCAAACAGGATGCATGTTTTGTTATATTTGTATTTTGTTCTTTTCACTCTATCATTTAGGTTAGTATTGTGGAGTAACTACAATGTTGATACATCTTGAGTTTTCTCCTATCACTGCCGTTAAACTCTGTAACTGTTTTAAAGTCACCATTGGCCTCATGGTGAAATCTCTGAGCGGTATTCTTCCTCTGTGGTAACTGAGTTAGGAAGGACGCCTGTATCTTTGTAGTTACTGGGTGTATTGATACACCACCCAAAGTGTAATTAATAACTTCACCATGCTCAAAGGGACATTCAATGTCTGCTTCTTTTTTTTTTTACCCATCTACCAATAGGTGCCCTTCTTTGCGAGGCTTTGGAAAACCTCCCTGGTCCTTGCGGTTGAATCTTTGTTTGAAATTCACTGCTCGACTGAGGGACCTTACAGATAATTGTATGTGTGGGGTACAGAGATGAGGTAGTCATTTAAAAAATCATGTTATAACACTTATTGCCCACAGTGAATCAGCACAATTTATGTGACTTAGGAAATGCTTTATTCCTTAACTTATTCAGGCTCTCCACAACAAAGGGGTTGAATACTTACTGACTGAAGGCATTTCAGCTTTTCATTTTTAATAAAAAAAATAAAAAATCTATTAACATTCCGCTTTGACATTATGGGGCATTGACACAAAGTCTCAATTTACTTTCTGAAGGCACTGTATTTCTATAAAGCTAAATATGTCCAGCTGCATGATGTCTGAATTCAAACATCCACTGATACACCGTCAGGATGAGGAAGAGGTCTCGTTGTCTTGGAAACTCCTCGTATGGAAGCCTTTTTATCCAGCGCTGCTATTTCCAGGAGCCTGTATGGAGCTTGCCCTCTGCTTTGTACCAGCCATGACCTTCCTATGATAAGGCACCCTAGATAAGAGAGAGAGAGGAGATATTGGGATCTCTCTTCAAGGCAGTGTCACGCTCTTCTACCTCTTCGGGGCATGACATCATCATTGCTCTCCTCCACTCTCATCTGTATGTCATGTTGTTCTTTTACTTTTTTCTGATTCCTCCCCTCTGTCTTCCTCCAGATCGGGAGAAGGCCCAGCTGACCAACCTGGATAACGGCCTGTGTAGGATCTGCATGGATGCTGCGATTGACTGCGTCCTTCTGGAGTGTGGTCACATGGTCACCTGCACCAAGTGTGGTAAGCGGATGAGCGAGTGTCCCATCTGCAGGCAGTACGTTGTGAGAGCTGTGCACGTCTTCAAGTCCTAATGTCTGAACCCATCACCACCGTCTCAGAACATCTTCAACAAAACATTCATCTCCAGAGAAACAGAAATCTGTTCCGTCACAGTCCATACTGGGAGACTGCCTCCATGCTCTCACCACCAGTACTTCTTGTTGTGGGTGTTCATGTTTTCATCCCCTGAAACGCTTACATTATTTGCACACTTAAACGTGACTATTAAAAATGCAGTGTTCTCTTTTTACCTTGTATTATTTAGTCTGACTAATCAGTATTTGAAGGAAAAAAGGGCAGCAGTCTACCCTCGTATTATTCCATTACTAAACACATCCTTGACTTGTTCCTATCAAGAATGTGAGCTATTCAATCACATGTGCATTGTTGTCTAACATGACGTATCACTTTTGAATCTGCCTGCTATGAACTGTAGCATTTGCTTCAAATAACTGCATATCTTAGTAATTCTGAAGAAAATACTGTACTGTGCAACAGGATGGGGGATGAGCAAATTAGAGGTCTATTTGGATTCAAAACAGCAATATCTAATGTAATTTGCTCTTTTGTCATGTCTTAGCACTGAGTGTTAAGATGGAAAAGAAAAACAGGTGCTAAATACATTCAAATGTTTTTCCAACTTAAAAATTGTGGATTTTCTTTCATTAATATTTTCCATTTTCTTTTGAAAGTGGAAGGAATAGTTTGTTTTTAATTGATAAATGATTGTAGTTAACACAGAACTAACTAATCAAAGAGAGCTGCAACTTAACTGACACTGGAATATAAAGTGTGTCTATATATATATATATATATATATATATATATATATTAGTACCATTGTAGAATAATAGGGAAGACATCAACACTATGAAATAACACAAAAAAATGTTAAATCAATATATTTTATATGTGATATTCTTCAAAGTAGCCACCCTTTGACTTGCACACTCTTGGAACCTTTTTTACTATTTTCTACATTGTAGAATAATAATGAAGACATCAAAACTATGAAATAACACATACCAAGAGTGTGCAAAGGTTGGCTGCTTTGAAGAATCTCAAATATATTTTGATTTAACACTTGTTTTTGTTACTACACTGTGTTATTTCATAGTTTTAATGTCTTCACTTATTCTACAATGTGGAACATAGTAAAAAATAAAGAAACCCTTGAAAGAGTAGGTGTGTCCAAACAGAGTGCAAGTGAGAGAGAGGTGACTTGCTGCACATTTGAATATGTTTCATATCACTATGAGATGTTCATATCTATATTTTTTCCATTTGATTTGAACGTGTAATATTGAATTATTTAAGATGTCCCTCAGATTAGGCTAGTTTATAATTAAAGAGTTATTTCACTGTCAGGTGGATTGAAATGTGTTGTTACTGCATTGGTTTGCTTGAGCTGCGTTCCCAAATGAGAAGCAGAGTATAAAAACATGCACAGTTGCGTCTGAAATGGCACCCTATTCCTTATCAAGTGCACTACTTTTGACAAGAACCTATGGGGCTTTGGTCAAAAGTAGTGCACTATATAGGCCAGGGAATAGGGTGCCATTTCTTACATAGGGTTAGAGATGTTATTTGCATACCGATCTGTTTGTTTTCTACCCTTTTAAAATACTAAGCACTGTACTGTATCACACAAAGTCAACATTGCTGCAATTTCAGAAAATGTCACATGCAAGCACCTAGAGTAGCTGAGCAGGTTGTACTTCACTTTGGAAGGGTATGCTAAACAGTGTGTAAGGTCTGGTCTTTGGGAATGTTGAACTTTTTATTTTGGTAATTAAATATTTTTATTCAAATACATGACTGTTTACTTGTCTAGTATGCTGTGATGCGCAGATCACTTGTTCTTGGCACCCCTTTGAAAAATGTAATGAACATAATTTGATTAATGGGGAAATGCTTTAGGAAAATTAAAGCAATCCTGTAGGGCAGTGGTTCCCAAACATTTTATAGTCCTGTACCCCTTCAAACATTCAACCTCCAGCTGTGGTACTCTGACCCCTAGCACCAGGGTCAGCACAATCTCAAATGTTGTTTTTGCCATCATTGTAAGCCTGCCACACACACACACTATAAGATACATTTATTAAACATAAGAATGAGTGAGTTTGTCGTGTCCAAAACATCTTTCAAGCTGTCAGGCATTCCCTTGGCAGTGAGAGCCTCTTGGTGGATGCTGCAGTGTACCCAAGTGGCGTCGGGAGCAACTGCTTGCATGCACATTACCACTCCACTATGTCTCCCTGTATTGTATCAGTACAGATACCAACACATCTTGACCATCAAAGTCCATTTGATGTCACAAAGTTTTCCAGTACTTTAAAAATATCCTCTCCTGTTGTCCTGGTTTCCAGTGGTTTGCAGAAGAGGATGTCTTCCTTAACCGACCCCCCATAAACGTAACGGACATATACCAGGAGCTGTGCCAGGCCCGCCATGTCTGTTGACTCCAGCTGTAAAGCACAGAATTCACTGGCTTGTATGTGAAGCAGTGATTGTTTCAAAACATGTCACTGATGCGTCGTGAAACAGTGTTGTTTGATGGCATTGTCTGTATAGGTTTTTGGACCTTTTCCCCCAGCATTGTCCCAGCCATATCCACGGTAGCAGGAAGAATGAAGTCCTCCACAATAGTATGGCGCTTGCATGTCCTAGCCACTCAGTAGCTCACCATATAAGACGCTTCTAGCCCCTTCTTATTAATGGTATCTGTTGGTTTTATACATGTCTTACTACTCAAAATTCATCTTAATTCTCACTCAAATTGGCATGTTGGGTTTCTAAATGTCTGCGCAAGAGTGAAGGTTTCATCGAGTTGTGAGTTATGTGCAAAAGTACTATAACACACAGTGGCTAAGGAAAGGCACTACTTCCAATACAAGTGAACCCCAAATCAATGTAGTTCTCATCATATTTGAGCCTCTTCGATGGTCCAACATCCCTGTCTGTTGTTTGGTGCTTTCCCGGGTAAGGGGGCAGTAGCTCTTCGGCTGCATCAGATTCACAACTGTCAGTGTCCATGCTAGCTGGGCTAACAACAAATGTAGAATTACTGGTGCTAGCATTGGATGTGCTCGTGGAAGCAGAACAACTTGTGTCGTCAACAGGTGCAGTACTGCTACTACCAGCAGTACTACCAGTAGAGCTGGTATGTGTCTTTATGGATGAGGGCCTTACTTTTTTTTAACCATTTATCAATTTTTCAAGCAAACTGAATGAGCAGCAGCTACATTTGGCTACATATGGACCTTTAGTGGAATTCCTGCGAGAGAGTAACGGTTAATGTGATTGGATGTTAATTATTTGACTAGGCTACCTGTATTTGACATTGTTGTTATTTCGCTGAACACTAGATGGTTTAATTTTATTTTTGGCAGTGAAACGAGGCTACTCAGTTGAGAAAAAAAACTCACCAAAATGTATAGCCCCGTTGGAATATATAAATGGACTGTTTGAAAATGTGAAGATTCTTTTTTTTAAATAACTTAACATTTTTATGTGAAGCACATTTTTATTTTGGCGTACCTACCTGCTGTAGGTTGAACTAGTGTTTAGAGTGCCAGATTAGGCCTTTGTCTAGGAGAGGACAGCTGCAGACAGCAGCTTCCATGTGACAGACGTTTGAATGTAAAACTAAAAAACATGGTTAATACATGACCCGAGTTGGGTGAGAAGGTTCCAGAAAGGTCCATATACCATATAACAATGTCCTTTCCTGCTCATTGAAAGCTAAGCCACCCGAGGTCACCAGTTACCCTGGCATTTAGGAAATTCTCTGCTGTGCCCTATCAAAAGGCCACACAACAGGGTAAAAAAAAAATGTTATAGTATATGAAAATACATTTTATACATAGAAATATACTTTTAATGACAATCATAGCACTAGATTTTAGATTTCCAAATATAAACAACTACATCATGTGCATCTGTATTCAAGGTGGCCAATATCATTCACTTGTGACATTGTAGGTTTTTTATTTTTTTATTTTACCTTTATTTTACTAGGCATGTCAGTTAAGAACAAATTCTTATTTTCAATGACGGCCTAGGAACAGTGGGTTAACTGCCTGTTCAGGGGCAGAACGACAGATTTGTACTTTGTCAGCTCGGAGATTCGAACTTGCAACCTTTCGGTTACTAGTCCAATGCTCTAACCACTAGGCTACCCTGCCGCCCCAGGTAGTGGTCAACAGAAAACAGTCAACAGAAAATGGCAAATTATAATTACATCACAATTATGGATGATAACTAATATAAATAAATACAAAATGAATAGATAGTCGATCTTGAATTAAAAATAGGATGATCAAATGCTCTTTCAAAGAAACTCATTAAATGCCAAGTCTGTGGAGGCCACTGTGACTGTATGCACCTGTGGAAACAGTGAAGGGGCAGTCTGCAGTTACTACACTCATTTTTGGATTAGAAATTCATGATATATACTCATTGATTCTTGAATATACCTTACAAATGCCTCATGAGCTTAGTTCAACTATCGTATCCCATCAGAACTCAAAATATAAGCTTGTATTCCTCCAATGTTTGTAAACAAATGTAAACAAACTGTATTGCCTCAAAACATGGTTAAAACTATAATTATGATATCATGGATGGTCAGTCTTTGCATTCTTGTAAGTCTTCGATTTGAGAGGGATTACATTTCTCCAGGCCCAGCCCTCAGCCTTTTACCAAAACAGAGGCGGGGAACACTTTGTTATTGTTTTAAATGTGGATTGGCCCTTTAAAGCAGATGATTCAATTACTTGACAGAATCTCACATTATGGGCTTGAGTGCTAAAACATGTGAAACAACAGACTGACATATGTACGAAACATAGGAAAATGCAGAAGGTACTGAGAGATTGAAAAAATACATTTGACTAACATTCCTTATGTCAATATTTATTGACTGATTAATTTCAAGATATATTCATTATCCTAACCATATTTGCAACATTTATTTAATTCTTATTTACTTAAACATTTAAAACATGTATTATTTCATAATAATAGTCTTATGTTCATTTTTTAAAGTAAAGTATTAAATTAATTCCAGTCCAAGTCAGTAACTACCATTAACTTGTAATGTCACCTTCAGAATTTGGCACATGATATCAGGTAAAAAAAATAGCATCCAAAAATACATATTACCATCGGTGTCAAGGCAAGCTGATTTAAAGTACTGTAGGTCAATATTCAGATGTAAGAGTTGAAATCTGGGGTGTGTATGGTACTGCATACATAAAGCTTCACTATAACCTCAAATGTTATCCCAATGCGTGAATTATTGTTGTACAAAAAAATGTCTTAAACATTTAACATGTATAAGTAATAGAAAACAAATCCCCCAACAAATTAAATCCAACAAACACAAGCCTTTGAAAAAGGTACAATCTTAACACAAAAAGAAACTAATGCATGCTTTGTTTTCCCTCCCCATCTCCTGTCCAGGACATCTTTGCCTTTCAGTACAAGGATGTGTTTGTAACATCCAGAAAGACATTGATGCAAACATTTTGACCATCCCCCTTGTTAATTTACATACTTCTGCTCATCTCATCAACTCATGTGACATTGTTCGTTCACAAATCTAACACAGTAGATTCTCCAATGAAGAAGAAACAAACATACAAAACCAACCAGTGCAGGCTTGATGGGGAAACCTTGTCTTGCTCCAGTTAGTGCAAAGGGTAGTTCTTTTTTGCTGTATGGCCTTGATGTCAATGTCTAACTGAGCTTCTGCAGTAATTTGTCCTCTTTGAGTCCAAACTGTACACTCACAGACATCTCTGCTATGAACTGTTCACAGGCCATCTTGGTCACCTGTTTGCAATAGCGCAGGTCAATGTGACAGATGCTTCCACAGCGCTTGAAGAAGGTAAGGGAATGGTCTGTCACCCTATTACAAACTTGAGGTGGAGACAAAAACAGAGCCAGGCATGAGGAAACTGAAGAGCCGGATTGAATATTATGAAGCCTAAATGCAACATAAAGACTTGCAAACTATTATAGAAATAACTGAAATCAAGATAAGACAGAAAATAAATACATCTTCGATATTCTTTAATATTAAGAGAAAAATAAGTGAAATAGCTTGTTCTATAATAGTTATGACTGATAACACGATGTATAATGTAAAATTGTATAATGTAACTACTGTAAAAAAAAATAATAATAAAGTTTAAATAAGTGGTATGTATCTAAAATGTGTTTCGAATGTACATGTAACAAAAGAAAAAGCTGTAAAAAGTTACATTTTGTCCTCCGAAGGTAGCCCAAAAAAATAAACAAGTGACAGCAGAGTAAATAAAAACAGCCTCTGTGCTGTTGTATTACTCTAGCCCCTAGTGCTAATACTGAGGTTGTGAGAGTAGTGTGATTGACTGAGGGTTCCTACCTGACAGGTTGATCTCTGTGAGTGAATCTCTGGTTGTGGTTCCTGCGGCCGTCAGCAGGTTGACCGAATGGTCGTTGATGTGGTTGCAGTAGCTCAGGTCCAGTCGGGAAAGTAACGGCATATGTCTGATAATCAGACGCAGAGAGGCATCTGTGATGTCCAGCCCGGCCAGACGCAAGTCCAGGATGTTCCTCAGTTTACAGCGGTTGTCCAACTGACCTGAGGGTGGAGAGCAGGCACAAAACAGGAGTGATTTCTCATCTCGCAGTCAAACATGGCGAGTAATCTCATAGATTTTCGTTAACATCCTTTAATTAAACGTGAACTATCTTAAGATACACTCATTTTTCTTCTTAATGGGTTTTTAGAAAGAAAAGCCTCCCAGTCCTGTCACACCCAGGAGAACCACCAGAGGTTGCTATAATACACTCATGTCAATTTCACCTAACTCTCCCCTCTTGTTGCAGGTGGTTACCTGGTCTGTTATCGGTCGGGGGCGAGAGCAGGTCCCTCATCTGGGCATCTTTGAGCCCTTCCACCCACTGCACATCCAGGGTGCGCAGCAGAGGGCAGCTAGAGGTGCAGAGGGCAGACACAGCCACCCACGAGCACCCTGAGAGCAGCAACACCCGCAGACCTGCAGGACACAGAGCGAAGTACTGTCAGACGGGTTTCAACGCTGAGACACAATCACATATGGACAGTCTCTGGTGTCTGGCCAAAACATTTTCCTCTCCCATAGATCACAGGTTCACGTGGTCCTGGTATGTACCTGGTAAGCGGTTTATTAGCCAGCTCAGCTGCTTCTTGGAGATGTTGGTCCAGCTGAGGTCCAGTGAGAGGGGCTGTCTGCGGATGATGCCACTCAGCATGAGGGGAGTGATAGATTTACAGCGGTTCAGATCGATGTTGGTCCACAGTCTTTTATCACAGCACCTGTCAGAGATAGAGTGTGTATTTATATTGTCTATCTGGCTTGGACTAAAATTCACAATGTTCTAGATAATTAGTATATTTGAATGTGAGTGTTAAAGAGATTGAACGGGATCTTAAGCACTTACAAATTAGTAACATATTTTACGAATTGGAATTCCTAACAATTTTTTATGCAGGACGTAACACATCATACGAAATGGATTACGTGCACAATGGTGCACAATTATCAGGGACCCAACTTTTATAACGCATCTTTATTTTATGTTTTATAGGCCCTTAAATGTAAAGTAAAAATATGAGTGGGAATAGTAAGAGCTCTCACCATCTATTCCATGTCTTGCAGACACGCATGCAGACACACAGCTCCTTGTGTGTGAAGTGCCCAAAGAGCTTCATCCAGACCTCTCGCTGAACTGCATGGGTCTTCCCGTCCACCAGGGGCAGTCTGTCCGGCGGGGGGCTGATGGGGGGTGGCCGGATTACGTGCCGCTCCATTTGGACACACTTGGGTGGGGAGCGTGGGGGCAGAGGCCGGGTGCCAGGGGAGCTCCTGTTGAAGCCCAGAGGGGTGATCTGGCTGGGGTAGAAGTGGCGCAGCTCCCAGGGGGTGCCGTTCATTTCCTTGGTCCGGAGGTGGGGGCGCTCCCCTCCCAGGTCACTGCCGATGCGGAAGCCCCTCTTGGGCTCCTCATTCTCACTCTCTGGCTCCACCTTGAGGGGCTGGCGGTTCTCATTGGCTAGGCAGTCCTCAGTCTTTTGGATCTCCTGGTTCAGTGCTTTGCTCAGCTCCTTGTTGGGTAAACGGCGTTTGCGGCGCGCTTTGGGGCGTGGGCCCTTCTCCTGGGGTTCACTGCCACCCTCGCTGCTGGGGCCAGCCTGTGGAGAGCTGCAGTGAGACTGGTCACTGTCTAGAACAGGAGTTTTGAGAGGAGGCCTTGGAAAGTTTGTCTTTGTGTCTTTGCCATCCCCGTCCTCTGCCCAGTCCTCGGTATCTTCTAAACGATCTCTCCTCTCCAGGCCTCGCCAGAACAGAGAGTCCGTCTCCTCCTCATCCACTTCCTCCTCCTGGTCTTCCTCCTCAGTCTTGATCTGATGAAGGAGTTTGGGGAACAGAGGTTCATCTGCCTTTCCCTGTGGAGGAGAGGGAGGTTTAGTTAGAGAGCATGTTCAACTATGGATACCAGAGCACATATCAACATCCAAACATTTTACAAAAGGAGTTGCTTGGCACAGCATGAAAATTGCCATGCATAGTCAATGAGTAACATTATACTAACAGACACTGAAACATAAACCACATTATGAAATCGGAGTCTACCTTCTTCCTCACACTGAAGTCCTCTTCCTCGTCATCGTCGAAGAGCTTCCTCTTCTTCCTCAGTTTGTCCTCAGGTCTGGGCCGAGGCAGGGTGCTGGGGGTCAGGACAGGGGGGTGTCTGTGGAGGGGCTCCCGTTCCTCAGGTCTGTGTCTTGAGATATCATCTCCCTCAGGCTTTCTCTTGGCTGTAGACGTAGATGTGGCCTCACCCTCCTCCTTGACTGCCTTCTGCTCCTTCAGCAGGGAGCCAGGGAGGTTAGACGCATACTTGAACCCTGGTCCCCTTTTTTGCTTGCAGACCAAAAGGTGGAAAAACAGGGAAGACAACTTTATATATTTCGCCTATCACGACAGGGTCACCAAACTGAGATACTGTACTTGTTTCAATGGTGAAACAAGTCAGACATTGTAAACTACTTAGACTGTGACTGTGCCACTACTAGAGAATTAGATGTTTGTTTCCTTCCCGTGTAACAGACACAGGGCATTGAACCATGTGATATAGTAAGTAGATGAACAGGAAGTAAGAAACCACAAAGTAAAGACATTATGAAATGCCTCTGACGTTAAAGAATAATTATTTGGAGAGTGTTTTCCAAAGATGGTTCACAGCACTGTTTCCTAATCCAACATCAGATGACAAAATTGGTGTGTGCTTTATCTTTGGAGAAAGGGGAAACTAAAATATCAATTTCATATTAATGCTTATGAACTTGAGAATATATAGTATTCTATGATGGGCTGCCTACAGTAAGTCCTTAAAATGATGCATTCATATACAGATGTAGGATCATCCTGTTGCGGGACATTTAAAACTTGTAGTGAATTTGAGGTTTAAAAGGTCTTCTGAAGTTTATAATTTCAAATGTATCAACCGCTACAAAGTATCAATTAACTATAATCCACATATCCTTTAGCTGCAGGGTTAAGTTCCTGCTGTAGCAAACTGGCTCAAATTAAGATCCTACATTTGTAGGTACTCACTTTTCCGGTTTTCCCAGCGTAGTTGCATTTGGGACATTCCCAACAGTTAGGAAGTTCATCGTTCACCACGCCAGAAGCATCTTTTACCTGAAAAGCATGAAGTAAAAGAGAGAGTTAAGACAAAAAGGGCAGAAGGGGAGTCAGTCTAATGTAGAATGTGTTCAGCACAGAGAGAAATTAACAGGGAACTGAAAGTGACTGTTGTCACCTCTTTGAGTGAGGCAGTTTAACACTTTATTTTCTGACACATTTAAAAAGTGAGAAACTCTAGCAAACAACCTCCTCTAACAATGAAAAATCAATATTCTTCAGAAATACCTTACCATAAGTGTGTTATGTGCCTGGAATACAACAAACACAAAGGCTGTGTTCCTAATATCTGATGTAGTTCACAACTTCACTTCCTTAGAACAGGTTCGAGCAAGGACATGCTATGACATGTTATGCTTTGGCTGAATGGCTCCTAAGAGTGCATGGGCAGCTTTGCATTTTATTTGCATCCGGCACCACCCAGCAATGTCGACAACACTGCAAAGTCGTATTCAAGCATCATGTGATTTCAACTGGACACAGCCTACTGCAAGTCTGGCTGGAGGAGGGAAAGTGATGAGGTGATTCAGTGTCAAACAACAACAGGAAGTCCCCACCACACCAATGACTCATCAAGTTGCCTTGTAAAACTATTTGACAGTCAAAACACAGTGAATCACCTGCCGTTAGTACAAAGGCAAACATTCCAGGATTTTGCCTTCATTTGTGTGTCAAAGCATATAAATCACTCAACCGTATCATAAACATTCAGGTGAATCTCACTCACACAAATAAGGAATCATCAAACTCATCAGGTGGAGGCTTGGCCTCGTGTTCCGTCATGGTTGTGTTCAATCACGACTCGACATGCTCATCCTGTCTCACCTTTAAGCAGTTGGGGTGGACAATCTCATTGCAGATGGAGCACTCCATGAGCATGACGTTGAACTTGTCCTCCTCCTCCAATGTGTCCTCCTTCCCTGCTTCTCCGCACACCACACACACAGCTGTGTGGGGCAGGACAGGCTGCAAAGGACAAATACAAAAACACATTCACTGACAACTGTCAAACTCAGTAACACACACAGTGTCTCCATTATGCCGGTGTGCAATAATATTTGCAAATAGTGTTGATAAGCTGCTACTGGTCATTCTGTTTCCTGTTTTAGGAAAATCATTAACAGACATTGGCGACTATGCCAAATCGTAGACAAATATCCACTGAATGGACTCAACAGAATCGAGAGACCTTTGACACATGAATGAGTCATACTGTTGCAAAAATAAAAATGTTAGCACTCACTTCCTGAGGTCTCGCTCTGTATCATTGTACTTCTGGTTGGTTCTTGCTTACACTGACCATTCTTTCAGACCCTGAACTGTGAACCTGTCTTGTGGTTTTCATTGCATTTGTGACACAGCACTGTAGCACTGGATAAGACAATATAGGCTAACTGAACGATCTGCTAAATAGTATGAATGATGAAAAGCCTGTGTGGTTACTATGGCTTTACTCACTGCAATGCACTGCCTCATGATACAGGACTGCTTCATGCGCCCAGGTCCTCCAAACTTCTTCATGTCTTTACAGAAGTGACATTCTCCACACTCAGTTCGGAGGCACGCCTCACACTTTCGGCAGCGTGTTCTCCTGCGTCTGGCGCCAGACGCACTGCGATTGGACGGCAGCTTGACCGCTGCTGAAGTCCCCATCTTGGGCTTTGGCCGGTTGGCTTCTCGTTGCTGCAGAGAGAAAAATAATACAATTTATGTTAAAACATCCATTAGCTCTTGTCCCTGGAAGTAGACTTTTTGAGTCCGGTCATTGGCTCCCTGGTCCTCTCCAACCAATATTCAAACCTGAGTATTTGGAAACTACTTTAGAAAGGAAATTCAAATGGGCACTATTGCCTAAGACAGTAACCTACATTCTGCTTCATTATGGAACACAAAACATCTAGTATGGTCTACTCCTGACAGTCAAAGCTAGTGAAACAGTACTGCACTGAAGCCACCGGCTGCGAGCCACATACAGTACCTTTCTAAACCTCTCTAAATGCCAAATCTGTAAAT
Organism: Oncorhynchus tshawytscha; assembly: GCF_018296145.1. NCBI lineage: Eukaryota > Metazoa > Chordata > Actinopteri > Salmoniformes > Salmonidae > Oncorhynchus > Oncorhynchus tshawytscha. The sequence continues at coordinate 24,221,509 of NC_056432.1, forward strand.
CAGCCTCTGTCCAAGAAAATAAAAAGATTCTCTCCCACCCCGTGACACCACAAATAGTTAGAGGTTCACAGGTAAAAATTAATTTCAATGCTCTTTACCCGAGCCTAGAGCCACCAGAACAATAAACACGAGATATTCCCTACGCCATTACTGAGAAATGTATTTTTTGCTGCAGAGGCGAGTGTTTCCTTGGCAACACAGTTCCCCTGCTTTTCCTAACCATTTGAATAGAATAATGAAAGGAGGTGAGAACTAGCAGAGACATATTGTACTTTAGCTTTAAATGGGAGGGCTGTGGAGAGGTTAGGATTGTTTTGAAATTGAACATTTTCATGGCTCCTCTGGTAGTACTAAAACTGTTACTTTATTTTCTCAAAGTACAAATATCGCTTCAGGCCCTAGGAGACACACTGGAAAAACAGAGTTGAATGTGCTACTGTAGATTGGGTCATTCATTCCTCTGGAAGCTGTTCTTACTGGCATTAAAAACACTGTTTATGGGGTGAGATCGATTAGTGTAGTGTAGAATCTGCTGCTTGTCACTCAGTCCCAGTCGAGCATTATGTCCTGCCTCTGATCTCCTGCAAAGGACATCTATAAGGCTGATACGCTGTTTACACAACCTACTCCACAAAATAAAAGGTACAACCAATTGCATGGTGTAAAATATGAATGTTTTCATCTGGAGGTTTGGTGTGTATTTCTGGCAAAATTATCTACCACTGTGTGAGCCAGTAGGTCCATCCATTAAAGAAACTAAATCACATGACAGCAACACACACAGGTCCACAAAAGATGTCTTACCACCTGGCAATGCTCCTCAGTTAAGGATTAATACACAACAGTGAAAACCTTCCACTCCCAAACAAATACTGAGAAACATTGCCACGTCACAGCCCTTACATAACCATCCTCCTGGAACAGATATAGCTAATAAGGACCAAACCGCCATCATATAAAAGCAGATGGAATTCTTGCAGAGGGCTTAAAGAGAGAGAAGAAAACCCCTAGACCAGGGTCATTGAGAACAAAGTGTTCCTTCATGAATCCTAGAATAAGATGTCCCTGGAGAGACATACCACAAGACGATCCTTCACCAGAAAGCTTTTCTTCAGGTCTGGAAAGAGAGTTGTTATAATAACCTTTCACCTTCGTCTCATCTTTGGCCATCCTCAAGCATCACTCCAGATCCTAAACAGATTCTCAAGCATACACGGTTGTTGTTGACGCAACATCCAACTGGAAATGGGAAACAGACTACAATCTGATGGTTTTACGAAGAAATCTGTTCAACCAAGGAGTGTATGGAAAGGTGTACAAGGAAGACATCAGAAGGAGGGCTGAGGCTGCAAATGCTATGACTATCAGCATTGCGCAACATTCAAGTGTGAGTGGCACATTCCTGGCATTGTCTTAAAATGTTGAAATTCCTCTGATTTTTTAGAGAGCTTTAAACAGAAATCTCTACAACATTATATCCAACACAACAGATCACCAAAGCAATCAATGTGGGACTATTAGAAACCCACGTGTGCTATATGACCTATTTTCCTCTCAAACAAACTCCTGTTCACCCTGAAGGAGTCCTTGAATAAAGTAGCCGATACCCTCTTGTTCCAAATATTCAAGTTAATTGTGCAACAGCGTTAGCATGACAAAATGCTTAACAAAGTGTTCTGTGTATGTGAGTTATGAAAAGAGTGATGTTCTTCAAATATCTGTTCTGCCAAGGGGGCATGAGTTTGTTTATCTTTTATTTGGTTTAATCAACAAGTGTATGGTCCATCCAGGCCATGTTATGTGAAACCTCTGAATTACAGGAGAAAGTATTAAATATGGTGGCTAAAATGAGGAGTGATCCTCCTCCTATGCCTCTCTTCCAAGATATCATAACTCCAATCTTTAAGACATGTGTATCGTCTTTTTTTTTAAAACTAAAAGTCGTCTGAGTCAAAAGTAGGCCTATGAAACACTAATGTGGGGATTGTTTACAAAAGCATCTTGACCTATAATAGACCCAGACTGATTACCAACACTTACTGTAACTTGGCTGACTAATGTGCTCGGAATGTTAGGTTTGTTTGATGAGGCCCTAAAACACTAGGTCGTGATGGGGGCCTTATCTGATCAGTTTCACTGTGGATCCCAGTGCTGTGGGAGGAAGTCACAGGGTTCACCATCTGCCTGGCTTCAGTGGACCACAGCACACCACAACAATGCACACAAAAGGGAGGGAAGTCCATGACATCTCCACAACTGCGCCAAAAGAATAACATTAAAATAACCCACTTCATAAACAATGACTGAGTGGGTGTGTGGGTTTCATTTTGTATTTCACCTTTATTTAACCAGGTAGGCTAGTTGAGAACAAGTTCAACTGCAACCTGGCCAAGAATAAACCAAAGCAGTTCAACACATACAACAACAGAGTTACACATGGAATAAGCAAACATACAGTCAATAACACCGTAGAAAAAAATGTATATACAGTGTGTGCAAATGAGGTAAGATAAGGGAGGTAAGGCAATAAATAGGCCATGGTGGCAAAGTAATTACAATATACCAATTAAACACTGGAGCGATTGATGTGCAGAAGATGAATGTGGAAGTAGAGATACTGGGGTGCAAAGGAGCAAGATTTCTCTGCTGCCAATGACTGGAACGAACTACAAAAATCTCTGAAACTGGAAACACTTATCTCCCTCAATAGCTTTAAGCACCAACTGTCAGAGCAGCTCACAGATTACTGAACCTGTACATAGCCCACCTATAATTTAGCCCAAACAACTACCTCTTTCCCAACTGTATTTAATTTTAATTTATTTATTTATTTTGCTCCTTTGCACCCCATTATTTTTATTTCTACTTTGCACATTCTTCCATTGCAAAACTACCATTCCAGTGTTTTACTTGCTATATTGTATTTACTTTGCCACCATGGCCTTTTTTGCCTTTACCTCCCTTCTCACCTCATTTGCTCACATTGTATATAGACTTGTTTATACTGTATTATTGACTGTATGTTTGTTTTACTCCATGTGTAACTCTGTGTCGTTGTATCTGTCAAACTGCTTTGCTTTATCTTGGCCAGGTCGCAGTTGTAAATGAGAACTTGTTCTCAACTTGCCTACCTGGTTAAATAAAGGTAAAATAAATAAATAAATAAAGATTAATAAATAAATACAGTATGGGGATGAGGTAGTTCGAGGAATTGGCTTTGGGGGGTGACTAGTGGGATAGATCTGCTGGAGCGTGTGCTATGGGTGGGTGCTGCTATGGTGACCAGTGAGCTGAGATAAGGCGGGGCTTTACCTAGCAGAGACTTGTAGATGACCTGGAGCCAGTGGGTTTGGCGATGAGTATGAAGCGAGGGCCAGCCAACTAGAGCGTACAGGTCACAGTGGTGGGTAGTATATGGGGCTATGGTGACAAAACGGATGGCACTGTGATATACTGCATCCAATTTGTTGAGTAGAGTGTTGGGGGCTATTTTGTAAATGACATCGCCGAAGTCGAGGATCGGTAGGATGGTCAGTTTTACGAGGGTATGTGTGGCAGCATGAGTGAAGGAGGCTTTGTTGCGAAATAGGAAGCCGATTATAGATGTAATTTTGGATTGGAGATGCTTAATGTGAGACTGAAAGGAAAGTTTAAAGTCTAACCAGACACCTAGGTATTTGTAGTTGTCCACATATTCTAAGTCAGAACCGTCCAGAGTAGTGATGCTGGACGGGCGGGCAGGTGCGGGCAGCGATCGGTTGAAGAGCATGAATTTAGTTTTACTTGCATTTAAGAGCAGTTGGAGACCACGGAAGGAGTGTTGTACGGCATTGAAGTGCGTCTGAAGGTTAGTTAACACAGTGTCCAAAGAAGGGCCAGAAGTACACAGAAAGGTGTCATCTGCATAGAGTTGGATCAGAGAATCACCAGCAGCAAGCGCGACATCATTGATGTATACAGAGAAGAGAGTCTGCCCGAGAATTGAACCCTGTGGCACCCCCATAGAGACTGCCAGAGGTCCAGACAACAGGCCCTCTGATTTGACACACTGAAATCTATCAGAGAAGTAGTTGGTGAACCTGGAGAGGCAGTCATTTGAGTAACCAAGGCTGTTGAGTCTGCCGATAAGAATGTGGTGATTGACAGAATCGAAAGCCTTGGCCAGGTCGATGAATACGGCTGCACAGTAATGTCTCTAATCGATGGCGGTTATGATGTCGTTTAGGACCTTGAAGTCGGAAGTTTACATACACTTAGGTTGGAGTCATTAAAACTCGTTTTTCAACCACTCCACAAGTTTCTTGTTAACAAACTATAGTTTTGACAAGTCGGTTTGGGCATCTACTTTGTGCATGGCACAAGTAATTTTTCCAACAATTGTTTACAGACTGATTATTTCACAACTCCAGTGGGTCAGAAGTTTACATACACTAAGTTGACTGTGCCTTTAAACAGCTTAAAAAATTCCAGAAAATGGTGTCATGGCTTTACAAGGTTCTGACAGGCTAATTGACATCATTTGAGTCAATTGGATGTGTACCTGTGGATGTTTTTCAAGGCCTACCTTCAAACTCAGTGCCTCTTTGTTTGACATCATGTAAAAATCAAAAGAAATCAGCTAAGACCTCAGAAAGAAATTATAGTCCTCCACAAGTCTGGAAATTGCTCCCAAGGATGAACCAAACGCCTGAAGGTACCACATTCATCTGCACAAACAATAGTAAGCAAATATAAATACCATGGGACTGCGCAGCCGTCATACCGCTCAGGAAGGAAACGCGTTCTGTCTCCTAGAGATGAACGTACTCTGGTGCGAAAAGTGCAAATCAATCTCAGAACAACAGCAAAGGACCTTGTGAAGATGCAGGAGGAAACAAGTACAAAGGTATCTATATCCACAGTAAAACGAGTCCTATATCGACATAACCTGAAAGGCCGCTTAGCAAGGAAGGCACTGCTCCAAAACCAACATAAAAAAGCCAGACTATGGTTTGCAACTGCACATGGGGACAAAGATCGTACTTTTTGAATGTCCTCTGGTCAGATGAAACAAAAATAGAACTGTTTGGCCATAATGACCATCGTTATGTTTGGAGGAAAAAGGGGGAGGCTTGCAAGCCGAAGAACACCATCCCAACCGTGAAGCACGGGGGTGGCAGCATAATGTTGTGGGGGTGCAGGAGGGACTGGTGCACTTCACAAAATAGAGATCATGAGATAGGAAAATGATGTGGATATATTGAAGCAACATCTCAAGACATCAGTGTCTTTGCTATCCTTTGCTGCTGTTCTGGGATTGATTGAGTTAATGCTTGGTCGCAAATGGGTCTTCCAAATGGACAATGACCCCAAGCATACTTCCAAAGTTGTGGCAAAATGGCTTAAGGACAACAAAGTCAAGGTATTGGAGTGGCCATCACAAAGCCCTGACCTCAATCCTATAGAACATTTGTCGACAGAACTGAAAAAGCATGTGCGAGCAAGGAGGCCTACAAACCTAACACAGTTACACAAGCTCTGTCAGCAGGAATGGGCCAAAATTCACCCAACTTATTGTGGGAAGCTTGTGGAAGGCTACCCGAAAAGTTTGACCCAAGTTGAACCATTTAAAGGCAATGGTATCAAATACTAACTGAGTGTATGTAAACTTCTGACCCACTGGGAATGTGATGAAATAATTAAAAGCTGAAATAGATCACTCTCTATTATTATTCTGACATTTCACATTCTTAAAATAAAGTGGTGATCCTAACTAACCTAAGACAGGGAATTTTTACTAGGAATAAATGTCAGGAATTGTGAAAACTGAGTTTAAATGTATTTGGCTAAGGTGTATGTTAAGTTCCGACTTCAACTATATATACACATACAAGACCAGTTCTTTATGTCCATTAAATGCAAGACATATTTTATCTAGTCCTCATTATATCCTGTTTTATTCCGACAAAAAAAGAACATAGATTCTAAACGGACGCTAATGACTGACAGTAAAAATGTGTCTTAGGTATTCCTTCATGGGTAGTGTGATGCCTAAGTTTAACTTACAATCGACTGACACAGCCAGGCTTCTTCTTCTTCTGACTTTATATGGCGGTTGGCAAGGTGCATTACCATCACCAACTGGACTGGAGTGTGAACCGCAGTTCATCTTTCAATCACCCACGTGGGTATAATGTATAATAAAAACCAATGAGGAGATGGGAGAGGTGTGACTTGCAACACGTCAAGCATCACAAATAGAACCAAGTTCTATTTAAGTGCCTGGCTACGCAGACGCTTATTGAAACGCGCGAGAAGTGTGGGTGCAATGATTGATTAACATGTATGTGTACATTTATTTTGCAATGCACGAGACGCAGGCGGTGTGGTCAGCATGGTATCTGAATAACTGGGCCTGCCGGAAGCATAACGTGCACTCTGCCTCCTCCAATACGAGCACCTATTCCTAGCACACCTAGAACCTAATGCTTCAAAATAAGCTAAATATTTGTAATTTACCTTCTAAATGTATTACCTTTTGTGTGTGGCATAAACACACAACCAGTCAATGTTTTAATCTGATTAGGCTGCTTCAAAAGTCTAAATGTAGGCATGCGGTTTGCAACACCCTTGCCAATATATCCTCCAAACATGTCTTTTTGGGAATTATCACTTAAATAACCACTATTTTGCACATAACACATTTTACTGACACAAAAAGATCCCACCTTGTCTAGCATATTTTGTTTTGTCAACAAAATACTGACATTTGCTGCTTCCATCAGGACTGTCGTGCCATTTTATATCCGGCATGTACTTGACTCGCATAAAAATATTGGATGGAAACCTGGTTAATCTGAAGCCATTTTGAGGATGCTAGAATTACATTTTGTCAAGCCATTTTGCTATCTGTGCCAATATTTATATGGATACATCCATAACAATGAGCTAATGAGGCACAATTTTGCCTTGCATAGAAAATGTGCTCACTCGTCAGGACACTGTTGTTCAGAGGAGCTAGCCAACAACAGCTAGCCAACAACAGCTAACCAACAACAGCTAACCAACAACACAGATAACAAAATCACTCCAAACTGAAGCTGGAAAGACTGCAAACTAGCTGCACTTCATTTCGTTTGACTTTTTTACAATTGACATTTCTTTGTATATATATATATATATATATATATATATATATATATATATATCCATAAAAATTATGCCAGCTGATTCATGAATTTGACTAGCTAAGAAACGCTGCCTGCCTGCCTTTTCTAGTCCCGACTCCTGAGTTCATTACTTTTGGACAGCTGGAGATCGAATTTGAATATTGAAACAATGTAGCAAATTGTTGGAGAGACAGACAGCAAGGTTTATACAGGATTAGACATGATTATTTTATCATATTATACAAGTAAACTTGGAGTCACGTGATGGTATGTTGTGTGGTCCTCCCACTATGATTTGGGAACGGTTGTAATTTATTAGGCTACAGATTAAATAAATGATGAACTTCACAGGGTGGTGAAAGTGCACGGGATGAGCATGATGCTCAATAAATATCTAGGGTCTTATTCTGGTGACATGATGATCAATGGTTGGCAAATACAAAGTGCCAATACCAGGCTGGGCACATTTGCTATACCGACACGTTTTTTTGTGACAAATGCGATGAAAACCTATTTAACTTTAACCGTACATGGGAATGTAACCGCAAAAGTAATTTTCATGTGCACTATGTATTTACGCACAGACTTTTATCTGCAACAAGTCAATTTGATGGAAACAACTCTGGAAATGTGCATATTGTTTTTATGAAGATTTTTGAATATTTGCATGAAAATCTGCTGCCAATTGGATGGAGCCCTAGCTATAGACACCCTAAAGACTCTGCCAAGTGCGCTAGTCCAGTGTCGCGTTGATAATGCCTGCAACATCATGGTTCACCAGCAGCCCCAAACATCTAAAGAATAAGATACAGACCAGCCAAAACAAGCATGTAAGAATTGTACTTAAACTCCCCCTCCCCCCATCTGGAGGTTGAGCATTTCAAGCAGCTAGGCTGGCTATCTGTAGAAAGAAATAGTAGAATTAATTCAACTTGGTCTGGTCCACAGAATTATCAGACTCAGCCCCCTGGTACTAACCAAAAATGTTTAAATTTGTCAGAGATGTCCATCAGCATAATACTAGAGCCAGAGACACTAATATTCACTGTTTTAAATTTAAGAGTCTAACTGGTAAGAACACATTTGTATATACTGGCACTGTTGAGTGGAACAAACTACCACAGGAACTCAGTCATAGCAACCATAACCACTTTTTAAAAGAATATCAAAAGCTGGCTTATGTGTGAACAGTAGAATGTCTGTAATGTGTCTATGTGAAAACAAATAGGGACCACAATGGAAATAAGCCCTTACTTTATGGTGTAATCCCAGTCACTTTAAAAAATAGTTGTACTCTGTATTGTGCATTTTTATTTTTTACTGGCAAATAAAAATCTAATCAATCCAAATTGTGCATCACGGTCATTTGATGAATGGAAATAAACATCTGTTAAAAAACACCAAAACGTTTAATGATATTCAGAGATTGTCAAGCCAAACCTTGGATACTGGGTAGGCCTTCAAGGTAGGGTGGGATAAATGTTCTGTTTGTCGAGATTGACAGTCTTTTTATTTGTATTAATTAGGGATCCCCATTAGCTGGTGCCTATTCTTCCTGGGGTCCAAACACATTTAGGCACTTACATTACATATAAAACATAAGATAAACTGTACATTATAACATTATTACACCACTACATATCTACAATACAAAATGTATAATACCATCATACAACAACATTACAATGTACGTGTGTGTAGAGGGCGTGTGCTAGCGCTTGTGTGCGTATGCGTGTCTGTACCTTTTTGTCTCTCTTCAGAGTCACTGCTGTTCCATAAGGTGTAATTTTACCCATTTTTTTAACATCTGATTCTACTGCTTGCATCAGTTACCTGATGTGGAATAGAGTTCCATGTAATCATGGCTCTATGTAGTACTGTGCACCTCCCATAGTCTGTTCTTGACTTGGGGATTGTGAAGAGACCTTTGGTGTCTTGTGGGGTATGCATGGGTGTCCGAACTGTGTGTTAGTAGTTTAAACAGACAGCTCGGTACATTCAGCTTGTCAACACCTCTTACAAAAACAAGTAGTGATGAAGTCAATCTCTCCTCCACTTCGAGCCATGAGAGACTGATGCATATGCATATCATTGATATTAGCTCCCCGTGTACATTTAAGGGGAAGCCGTGCTGCCCTGTTCTGAGCCAATTGTAATTTTCCTAATTCCCTCTTTGCAGCACCTGACCACACTACTGAACAATAATCAGGTGTGACAAAACTAAGGCCTGTAGGACCTGCCTTGTTGATAGTGTTGTTAAGAAGGCAGAGCTGTGCTTTATTATGGACAGACTTCTCCCCAGTTTAGCCACTGTTGTATCAATAGGTTTTGACCATGCAGGTTTACAATCCAGGGTTACTCCAAGCAGTGTATTCACCTCAACTTGCTCATTTTCCACATTATTCAGTACAAGATTTAGTTCAGGTTTGGTGAATGATTTGTCCCAAATACAATTGATTTTATTTTTTGAAATATTTAGGACTAAATTATTCCTTGCCATCCATTCTGAAACTAACTGCAGCTCTTTGTTAAGTGTTGCAGTCATATCACTCAATGTAGTAGCTGACGTATATAGTGTTGAGTCATCCGCATACATAGACACACTTGCATGTTGTTAGCAAAGATTACTTTTTTCAAAGGGGCCTAATCATCTGCCCTGGGGAATACCTGATTCTTTCTGGATTATGTTAGAGGCGCTTCCATTAAAGAACACCATCTGTGTTCTGTTAAACAGGTAACCCTTTATCGACAATACAGCAGGGGGTGTAAAGCCATAACATACGTTTTTCCATCAGCATACTATGATCAATAATTTATTTTGGTGCTGACAACGCAAACCATGATATTGAAGCACACAAGGTCAGTATACTCTGTTTATTGGTTGTTTGGTGCATTGGCCCATAACCCTGTGTGTCATCAACTGTGAGCATGCTGAAGTGGCATAGTCGATATCCACGTTTATAAACACAGGATCGATATTGTTATTTGTGGTCATAAATATTATTTTTAGTTCATTCTGAGGGGCGGGGGGGCGGGGGGGGAGATAAAATTCGAACTAACCCTTAGCTAGGTTGCATGCCTAACTATGCTTCAGAGCTGTCTGACAAAATAATTTGACTAGTTCATCAAATAGATGAGGCATATGTAATGGGTGTGAAACAGCTAGCTAGTTAGCAGTGGTGCGTGCTAAATAGCGTTTCAATCGGTGACGTCACTTGCTCTGAGACCTTGAAGTAGTAGTGGAGCGATGGGTAACGATGCTTCGTGGGTGACTGTTGTTGATATGTACAGAGGGTCCCTGGTTCGCGCGTGGGGACGGACTAAAGTTATACTGTTACACACACTTTCACGAAATCGTATTGTGTACTTTCCTCTCTCAAAGTCTATGCGGTCTGTGTGTATCTAACCTGTAGCAGGCGTTAAAGTTGGTGGAAACGCCTTTATGCGCAAATATTGATATAACAACAATCACATGGAAATAAACTTGGAGTCACGTGATGATATGTTGTGTGGTCCTCCCACTCGGGAAAGGATGCAGTTTATTAGGCTACAGCTGGAATAATACACACTTTTCCAGTACACAGATGCACGCGACTCTTGGCGGCAGTAAGAAACCATTTCCATCTGCACCAAACATAGCCTATATTTACGTTATTACTTCTAAACAAAATATTTTGGGGGGGTTTCTCATACCCTTCCAATTAAGTTTTGGTTCTTGATTGTATTATGAAATGCACTCAAACAATATGTAAATAAAGGCTTTTTTTTGCGGCGTTCTAGAACTCTCCCTTGTTCTGCCACAAACGGCAATGTTTGTAAACACAGAAAGGGGTCGACACATTATGAACTTCACAGGGTAGTAAATGTGCAAGGTGATGAGCTTGATGCTTCTTTACAATAAATATCGAGGGTCTTATTCTGGTGACATGATGATCGATGCTTGGCTGCCGTTTGACAAATACAAATAATAGCGCTCATCCATAATAATCTCAATGTAGGTCGCCTACACGCACTGTATCTGGGAGCTGTTAGCTAGAGCGCATATGCCTAGACAAGAGTGGTATATAATAACAGTTGTGAAAAAGCTCTCAGAGTTGAAAATGCGATGGAAACCCATTTAAATTTTTCATTCGGTACATAGGACTGATGGGAAATTATTTGTATGTGCGCCACGTCATGACGCCCAGCCTCTTATATATCAAAAGTCCGTTTGATATAAACATCTCTGATGGGAAAATGTGCATACTGAATATTTGAATATTCGCATTTAAATCTGTCGCAAATTGGATGGAAACCTAGCTACTGTGTGTAGTTAAATACCATGTTTATGCGCTAAACTATGTTGATTATTTGCTTCATGAAAACTACAACTCCCTTCAACCCAGCGTCCCGCATAGTTCTTGACTTGAATTCTCTCGTAAATTATTTTATTTCCCTTGAGAAGACACCATGGGCTCACAATAAACATAACTAAATGGAATTCAAGTAACTGAACCAATGTCGCTCAATTTGTTGTTTAATAACCGGAAAAAACGACATATCGGTTAATCGTTCAACACTATTGTCGCGTAATGTACAACTAAAAGTCTCCAAACAGGCAAGAGCGGTCAACCGCTGTAAGAGCAGCTCATTGTTCCCTCTCCCCATCCCCCTCCCCAGTTCGGTTCCTGCAAAATAACATTGCCTCCAGCCCTCTTAAAGGCACAGAGCATGGTTAGGTGTGAGTATGAGCAGTTAAACACGGAAGGAATACGTATGTCTGTCCAGAGAGCTAGACCTGAATGTGACAATGGTGCTACATCAGGCATGGTCTGATTTAGCGTAATCTATTTACTTTAGTTTTAGAAAAAGTCAACACTGAGCCTCAGGTGAAGTGTAGTGAAAGGCCTCACATGTATAGTCATGCTACACTACTCTCCCACACCCTGACTGTTCACACAAAAATACAGTCACAATGACTGATCCTCTTCCATGATCACAGTAACTTGACCAAGAACACAATCTGACAGGTCAGTGTGTGACAAATAGCTGAGGGGGACAATGTATATTCATTGTGTCCTCTTCAAGGTTTTTGTTGAGAAGGTGTGTTCCAAAGGTGAGAGAATTCTGGATCACATTTAAAAACAAGCAATTATTGGGATCAACTAACTACTTTGGTGAGCAGCTCATTCTTTTCTTGCTAGGGTCTGAGATAGGTAATCTGGATACAACAACATGAGCCAGGGACAGGAGAAGGTGTCTGTATGACCTCTTAAATAGCTATCTCTTGCCCAGTGGATTAGTTCTCTTACCAAAACAACAAACCATGTTACCCTTTTCCATCCATTCCCTAGTCAAATTATTATCCTATTCCTGCTTATGGTACTGAGTGAGTGGGGATAGAGAAAAGAAAGAGATAGAAGGCAGGGAGAGAAAATACATTCTACTCACAGGATTACTGGTCTAAAGCCCCCCGAGAAAGACAAAACAGCATGCAGATTAGAAACCCAAAGTGGCTAATGTTCTGTTCTCTGACCTGTTCAGATTCTGAATCATAATCCTCTTCGTCTGCACTCAGTGACAAGGCCATGGTTCCTCTCTTCTCATCGTCTGTCCAGCGTTGTAGAGAAAACTGACATGGCTGAAGCCTCCAGCCCTGCTGCTGTTCCCTGCTGCTGTTCCCTGCTTACTCGTCCCCCTTTCTCCGTCTCTCTCCCTCCCTCTCTCCACACACAGTTCAGAACCAAGCAGCTGTACAGGCACACACACAGCGACAGGAAGCCTCATGAATATTCACAGGAAAGGTCAGGAGAGACAGGGGGCAGGCAAAGCCAATGGAGAGGCAGATTGCATTTGCTTACAGGGTTGGTTACAAAGGGCACCCAGAGTCAGAGTGGGACTGGAGGGTGGTAAGGGAGGGAATGGTCAAGAATAGTACACATGGGCAATGTGAAGACATCTGGCTCCTTGGGAATAAAGGGAGTGGCATGTTATCACACAAAAAAAAATCAGAATGATTGAGGACATGTTTCACTTTACTACAGTGACAGATACGCAGGTTGACGTTTATTGTTATAAGTCTTGTCCTGGAGGCAGAATTTAGTGATTTCCCTTTAGATAGGCCTGCTGCAAAGTCAAAATTGGCTCTATTGTAAAAATTCATGAAAACAAAACATATGCTTCTTGGTCTTAATTTAAGGTTAGGGTTAGCAGTGTGGTTAAGAGTAGGTTTAAAATCAGATGTTATGACAGTGGCTGTGCCAGCTAGTGACCACTCTGCAGAGCTGCCTCCAGAACAAGATTCATGAAGAAAAACTCTGAACTGCGACAGACACAGGAAGCAATCAGCTGCTCTGGGTTTGATTGCTCTGCCCTTAATGTCTACAGCTAGAGGACAAAGTACCCAACTCATGATTTATTGGTAGTTCAAAGCAGAAATAATTAATTGCCAGTAACTAAAGTACTCATGTAGGACATTGTTGAGTACTTTCATTGGAAGATTTACATCTCATTTCTGCACAAGTATTACCAATTTAACAAGAGTGTCATCATGACCATCATTATACTGTTTAAGTCTGATCTAATAATGTCCAGAACCCTATATGTTCTTGTTGACATTTTGTGAAATTCTTGCATCTATGCATATGAACAGATTACACAGTAGGAGATTCTTTTGTTAGAATTGTTAGATTAACATATGATGGACAAAGAGTCAGCTGCACACTCCTTCCCCCCACCACCACCACCCTTCATTTGTTGGGGCATGGACTCTACAAGCTGTTGAAAGCATTCCACAGGGATGCTGGCCCATGTTGATTCCAAAGCTTCCCACAGTTGTGTCAAGTTGGCTGGATGTTTTATGGGTGGTGGACCATTCTTGATGCACACGGGATACTGTTGAGCATGGAAAAACCCAGTGGCGTTGCAGTTTTTGACACAAACCGGTGTGCCTGGCACCTACTACCATACCCAGTTCAAAAGACACATACATTTTTTTCTTGCCCATTCACCCTCTGAATGGCACACATACACAATCCATGTCTCAAGGCTTAAAAATCCTTCTTTAACCTGTCCCCCCCTTCATCTACACTGATTGAAGTGGATTTAACAAGTGACCTCAGTAACGGATACTTAGTTTCACCTGGTCAGTCTATGTAATAGGAAGAAAAGGTGTTCTTAATATTTTGTATACTCTGTATAATATGCATTATACTGGACAACAATTCTACAAACCTCTAAAGAGTGTGTTTAGGTAAGAGGTAAGAAAGATTTACGGGATTTTCTTGGGGGCAGTATAATCTGGTCACAACTGGCATTAACAGTTGTGATTAGAATGTTCTACATGCCCAGATGGGCCTTGTTCAACTCAAAAATCAAATCAAATGTTATTTGTCACATGCGCCAAATACAACAGGTGTAGACAGTGAAATGCAATGAAATGTTCTCTGACATCAGGGACATAGTACATGATTGTGTCCTCACCTACCTTGTCTTTAATACCTGGTCAGTGCATTCAGTGCAGAAACCTGCTCCCAAGACCAATGAGAAGTTTCACAGTGCAGATACTCAAAGCCAGCAGCACCTGTGTGTGAGGGAAGAGACAAGTATTGAGATCCAGCGCACATAAAATCAGAGCAATAAAAAGGGCAAAACATATTGTACTAGTAGAAAATGTTCATCAAATACATTAAAAGGGATACCAATAAAGAAGTTAAACACATGAAAATAATTGATAACAAGCACTCGCCTACAAAATTATTTCTAGGCCTTTATTCTCAGGGCTTCATCGAGTTGTCATAATAGCCTATGGCATCCACTAGGTGTCAGTCAAAGATGGCTGCTCAATAGCACGTCTTCCATCATATCCATTAATTGGATAATTAATCCATAAAAACGTGCTAGTTTGCCTTAAAGAATGCGACCATCCAACAGCACATATTGCACATATAGTTTACCAACACGTTCTATGTCACAGATGCATCGAATTATTACAGATGGAATTCTGGTACTAGAATATTGTCAATATTATATGGCTGAAATGCAAGTGAAAAAGTATGGTAGCATTTATGCAATACTATAGGCTATGGACACACACATTTAAATATAATCATCCCACGGTATTCAACACGTTGTTTGCATTCTTAAGGCGAAGTTGATGTGACCTATTCAAAAGTGCACCCACAGATCTAGACAACCCCACCGAGGAAATCTACAGGAATGTTCATAGGCGCACTACAACTACCGCAAGCAGTAAACTGCGCCGCACACAGAAACAGCATTGGATTGTGGGTAAAATAATATCTTGTGTTTCCTGAATTAGTTATGGCAACAGTAGCAGAAGGTAAACGTTTATAGAAATAACGTTTTTTTTTCTTTAGTTTAGAAGTTCAATTATATGTCAATTCGCATGAGACCGCATCTTGTGTAGAACTACAGGTTGACTGCTTGAAAAGTTATAACGGTAGCCAGCAATGAGTTTGAACGAACACTCTTTGCAAGCTCTGTCATGGAGAAAACTTTACTTGAGTCGAGCAAAGCTGAAGGCTACGAGCAGAACTTCAGCTCTCCTGTCGGGTTTCGCGATGGTGAGTACTGGACTCAGAGATTGGAGAGGATTCTGGCAACTTTGCCAAAATTGAGTTATATGACGCACAAATTCTTGACACATGACACCTACCGGCCTATTTGACTATCTAATAATGTAGCGTTCGTAACCGAGTGGGAAGGTAGTAATTACCAGTTGTAAATACCAATTCAAGTGCTTTGAACTTGTTGAGAAACGCCGATTGGATAATGTAATGGCCAACAAGCCGTGTCAACCATAAACTGAAAGTGGGCTCACAGCTATCATGTCTATAAACAAATTATAGTGTTCAAAAACCATATTTAATAGATTCGTTTTTATAAATAATATTTTGTTGTTAAATATATCTGCTGAAAATGTTATCGAGGTCATTCCCTTAGTAGGTGAAGTCAGAGGTCAGCATGTTGGAGAAGTCGGGGCTCAGGGATGATGTCTCGTTCAAATCAACTGGGAACTTGGAAATCTCAGACTACAGCGAATTCAAGAAAAAGCCATTTGATGGATCATACAAGTCGGAAACTCAGGCATCTTTCTAGACCTGAATGATTTGATCTTGTTTTTAGCATTCAGGGCTTTAACCACCCGATTTGTGATGGCCATTATGAACTGGGTGGTTCGAGTGCTGAATGCTGATTGGCTAACAGGCGTGGTATATCAGACCGTATACAACGGGTATGACAACATTTATTTTTACTGCTCTAATTACATTGGTAACCAGTTTATAATAGTAATAAGGCACCTCAGGGGTTTGTGATATATGGCCAATATACCATGGTTAAGGGCTGTTATTAAGTATGACGGGAAGCAGAGTGCTTGGATACAACCCTTAACAGTGGCGTATTGGCCATAAATCACAAACTCCAGAGGTGCCTGTTGCTATTATAAACAGGATACCAACATAAATATAATAGTAAACAACTAGTTTCTGATTTACACATGGCTGGAATGTTGTTTCAGCATCCAGGACCCAAGCTACCTGGTTTATAATGCTGGATAAACCACAACTTTTTGATTGAAAATAACCGGTGGACAGATTTAACGATACAATTAAAAAATGTAAATACATCTGTATGAAACCGGATACATTGCAATTTGTGACGCATAGATTTGGGGCATAGTTGAATGCATTGAAATGTCTCTGCAAGTTTAAACCTCTATGCAAGGCCAGATACAAAGTAAGGATGCCATTAGTGAGTCAGAGTTCTATCTAAACCTTAACCTACCACAAATTAACTACAGAATATCCTACCGTACCATACAAGCCAATAACATTTAATCTGACAGTCACTCACCAAACAGACAGTTAGACCCAGTACAATTGTCACCTGGCCACAGGGGTTAGGCTACATCTTTCTGTACAGCTGGCACCCAACAGAGAAAAACATGGAATTGTCACTTGCAGTGGTTGAGCTATAAAATAGATAATTGTCTCTGTTCAAATTGTTCTGAATCAAATCCTGGTCGTTGCTCTCTCGGTCAGTGTTTCGTGTTAAAATGCCTCTCTGTATTTCAGGTGGCTATGGTGGAGGTGCAGCTGGAGCCAGATCATGTGTATCCCCCAGGGCTGCTGATAGCCTTCAGCGCCTGCACCACTGTCCTAGTGGCAGTGCACCTCTTCGCCCTGATGATCAGCACCTGTATCCTGCCAAACCTGGAGGCCGTCAGCAACGTTCACAACTTGAACTCGGTCAACGAGTCACCCCATGAGCGCATGCACCGCCACATTGAGTTGGCCTGGGCCTTCTCCACTGTTATTGGTACCCTGCTCTTCCTGACCGAGGTGGTTCTGCTGTGCTGGGTCAAGTTCCTGCCCCTCAGGCGCCCAACTGATAATGGCACTATCAGTTCTGGTGAGGCGGCAGCCATTGCCTCCACCTCCATCATGGTGCCATTTGGATTGGTGTTTATTGTCTTCGCTGTGCACTTCTACCGCTCTCTGGTCAGTCACAAAACTGACCGTCAGTTTCAGGAGCTGGAGGAGCTGTCCAATATCACCCGGCTGCAGAACCAGCTGGACCACAGGGCAGAGACGACCAGTCTGCAGCCCTCCTCTGTCCACTTCCCCTAACAGGAATTAGACAGCTGTAAAAAATCTATAATGAAGTTTTTTTTTAAATCTATTTGCATGAGCACCATGAGAAAGGATACTTTATATAGTAATATATCATTTCTACAGATGTTTTGTATTGGGATTTGGACTGCTCTAGGCCTTTTCTATTTGCTAAAATGGTCGTGGAGAGGTCAGGAGAATTTGCTTTGTATTGTTCATTCGATTGGACTCAAGCAACTTTTTTTATTTTTTATTACTTTGCTGCATGTCTATTGTCTTCCTTATGTGTTCAGAAACAGATCTGAATGTGAGTGTGAAATTTGTAGTTGAATATTTTTGGATATCTTCATTAAATAGATATTTGTATTTATATCACAAAGTTTTGTCCATGGCGGCTGGGGAACATTAAAAGTGTGGGATGAACATTTTGTGAAGTAGCTAGAATTATTAATTTACAAATGATAACCAGTCAATTTCCATGAAAGTAAAACTCCTCAGGAGAGTATAACATGTATTAACTGCTGTAATAGTTATGGTGCAAGCGAAGTGCAGAATTCAGATATTTTTTAGTCAGGTGACCTTAATCTGTCCATCAGGGTTGGAATATTTATATTTCAACTTTTTAAACTCAACATTATTGATAATTAAATATATGCTCTGATGGTTTTTTGATAAGTTAATGCATTTTAAGCACACTCCTCATACTGTTGTTACATGATAGGTGAACTCTTATACTGTGGTTGTGAAAATATTAGGCTGAAATATTGTCCTCAACATAATGTACTTCCTTTTAACAATACTGTAAAGCACTGATTGTTTTGCATTTATGTGAAGTCACAAGTAGCTACTTCTAAATTAATTTAAATGGAGGCAAAACTTCAGATCTTTATCGTCAACCTTTGAATGTGATCCAAGTGCACATATTACTTTAATAAAATAATGGCATGATTATTTGCGTTTTTTTATTATTTTATGCGTCAGTATATTGGATGATGGTTGACGCCCTTTTTAAAACATCCCCTTTAAATGCCATTTGATGTTTTTAAGATGTTGTTTGAGGGCTTATTAAGCTCCACTTAATTATGTTTACTCTGACTATACTGCCTTGTGTCTGTTGCCAAATCCAAGGGGTTGAATAGTTTTATAGTCGTATACTGTAAATCTGTTACAATGTGCTGAGTCTCTCCAAAGGTAAGTGAATTGGATTGAGAAAACCTCTTTATTAGGCAATCATTAACATTTCTGAAATACATTATACATATTTTGTATATCATATCTGATTACATTCATTGTCATTAGAAGGACTGGAGTCAAAGTGCAATTGTTATTATGCATAACAACCCTAGGCTTATGGAAGAATGAATTCTACGAGCTAATCCAGATTTATGTTGCTTCATTTAATCTTTTTTTTTTTTTTTTTTTACATCTATGAGATGTACTATGTGAATTACTGTTTGAGTCAACCTTCTTTTTTGTATAAATTAAAAGATTTGGATACATCAAAATGAGAAATACAATGGAACCTTCAATTATTATACAATGGAACCTTCAATTATTATACAATGGTACCTTCAACTTCTTCCTCATGCCTCCTTAACTTTCTAAGACCAAATGTCCCCATTTGTGGTTCTATAACTTGAGGGCGTTGTTCATTTCTATTAAAGAAACACATTTTGACAATGTGTCAAGAATTAGCAGGAAGGAACAACAAAGGAAATCGGTTAGCAGAAGGGTAAAATGCAGCAACAATATTATAAGAGGACTTGTAGGGAGAAGTAGTCTGTCATCATCTGTGTTTTCCCTGAGTGGGGCTAGAGGATTGTCTGTATCAGGAGCTCACGGTGCTGGATAGCATTATCTCTTGGGTCACAGAAGGGCACAGAATCCGTTCCTCTTTGCCTTTCTGGATTTCCTTGTTGCTGCAAGGGCTTGTTTGGTAGCCTCTCTGAATATGTCCTCCACATTCTCCTTGTATTACTTGAACACTCCAAGTAGAGCTCAGCTTTGATCTTCCTTTTGGTCTCTTCACCCTGCTCAGATTATGAAAAAAGTTGTGATATTCCTAATTGAGAGGCCAAAAAAACATAAACCTTGTCCTACTCTGAGGTAACTCTTCCTGTTAGGTGTTTTTAGAAGAAAAAAAACTGAAGGCACAGTGATGCTGAAACATTGGTGTTTTTTGAACCAGTAAATAACTGGGAGGTTATATATATGGAGTCTGCGACTCTCTGTTTTTATAGCTTACAGTTTATTCTCTGTTAGTCAGCACCTCTACACTAAATAATGTTCTCTGGGTGTGCGCCAGCTCATGCTGTTTATAAGAAAAATATTGTTTGACAAAAGTTCCCTCTCTGACATGAACTAGTTCTGTTGTCAAAAAGCAATTGGCAGATATATAAATTGAGTCCATGTAAAGGGGTTATTCAGAAATTGAATTACCACTCACAAATGTGGGGATTTGTCTTGTAATTACTGTCACAAACATAACATCATCAATGCTCTTGATCTTTTGAAAATGTTTTTGTGCAAACACTTCTGATCAGTCTCCCATTCCAATCACACAACCCTAATTCAACCACATTTTCAATAAACCCAATACTAATGACTTATTATTATGCAAGTGGCATGGCAAATGTACATTCAATGTATATAAGTTATACATACATAATGTATGGCTATGTATGAAATCTACCTGGATGTATGTGATGGGGTTCTGGCCTGAGGACCACAGTTTCCTTGCCAAGGCCTTGTCTTTCCGCAGATCTGTTTTGCATCCTACCAGGATAATGGGCACGCCATGGCAGAAGTGATGCACCTCGGGGTACCACTGAAATATATGTAAACAGAGTTAGATATTATAAACATTCTACGTC
The DNA here is from genome assembly GCF_018296145.1 of Oncorhynchus tshawytscha. NCBI lineage: Eukaryota > Metazoa > Chordata > Actinopteri > Salmoniformes > Salmonidae > Oncorhynchus > Oncorhynchus tshawytscha. The sequence continues at coordinate 24,242,143 of NC_056432.1, forward strand.
ATGCATTCTTGTGAGAGTGACTGCATCTACTGTGCAAAAATAATTCACCATGAACCTGATAAATACTTGCTTGAGCAAGTATTCAAATATATTTCTGGTACTGACATATCTTCATATACATACTTGTATATCATATTCATGTATGATACTGACATCTTCAGCAACATTAATTCTGTTGTAAATGTCATACAACTTCATATGGCATGTATGTTAATAAGGTTTCTTCCTCGTTCTGGGGATTTAAACAGACAAACAAGCAGTAAAGTATGAAGAGAAGACAGTGCAGTACCTTTATTAGGACATTGTCATAACTTGAGGGGCAACTTACATCATAGCAGATCAATACCAGGTTGGCATTCGGATAGGGGCCGTAATCGGTCATAGTCCTCTCGACCTGAAATACACAGAAACAGATGGATGTGCATTTTTAGTCTGCCATGAAGTCCTGTATTTATTTATTTTTATTTCAGATATGATAGCTAAAAAGGTTGAAATTAACTTTGCTCTTTTCGTCATTTTCTGTGGATATATACATATTATTTTTGTCACATACAGTCAAGCACTTCTCACTATAATTTGCTTACATGCAGATTAAAAATAGTGCTGAAAAACAAATAAAAATAGATAGACACTTTTCACTTAATTAAAGCAAGTGTAAAAAGAGAAGAGAAGCAGCCAGATGATGAGCTGGCTTTGTCAATTGTCTTACCTCTGGAAAGTATTTTTTTAGTGTAAACCATGAGGAGGGAGGTTTTCCCACATCCACCATCACCTACTATCACAACCTTCAACTCCTCTCGCCGCCTGGTATGCCCACTGCTCATGCCTGACACGTTCTGTGGCATGCCTCTTTCTGAGAAGCTAGATGAAAATGTGGCAAAGAGCCTCCTCTTGTTGAAGAAGATTTGGTTATCTGGATAATGGCCACAGACACTTGAGATAAGAATAAATGACAACAAACCCTGAGTGAGAAAACTAGCTTAACGTAGTGTGAATAGCTCCTCTTGGTTGAGTACTTACCCCTCCCACGACAGAAAAGTAGGACCTCCCCTTTTCTCTGCCCCACCCCACCCATTTATTAATGAATGGGCACATCACCAATGCCTTATCCAGGAATAGGGTTGGGTAGGTTACTTTCTAAATGTAATCCGTTACAGTTACTAGTTACCTGTCCATAATTTTTATCAGTAACGTAACTTTTGGATTACCCAAACTCAGTAATGTAATCTGATTGCATTCAGTTACTTTTCAATTGCTTTCCCCTTAAGAGGCATTAGAAGAAGACCAAATGTATGACCAATTGAACGACATCTATTGCAGGATAAATCAATGTTAAAGATTACATAGCTGGCCATATATGGATATTACATTTTACTTAATGGGTTGGTTATGTAGGCTTTTTCTAACCCATCACTTTCTACTACATATAATAATACAATTATATCTTTACATTAAAATCAGAATTCCAGTCACTCTGTTTTGGTAAAAAGCTGAGGGATGTGTCTGGAGAAGTTAACCACTCTCAATGTCACACCCTAATCTGTTTCACCTGTCTTTGTGATTGTCTCCACCTCACTCCAGGTGTCACCCATCTTCCCCGTTATCTCCAGTGTATTAATACCTGTGTTCTCTGTTTGTCTGTTGCCAGTTCGTTTTGTTTCATCAAGCCTACCAGCGTTTTCCCCTCTGCTCCTGTCTCTCGATTGTTCCAGTTTCCTAGTTTTCCCAGTGTTGACCATTCTGCCTGCCCTGACCCTGCCTGCCGTCCTTTACCTTTGCCCCACCTATCTGGATTACTGACCTCTGCCTGCCCTGACCCTGGCCCTGTCTGCCGTCCTGTACCTTCGCCACACCTATCTGGATTGCTAACCTCTGCCTGCCCTGACCCTGACCCTGCTTGCCGTCCTGTACCTTTGCCCCACCTATTTGGATTACTGACCTCTGCCTGCCCTTGACCTGTTTGTTGCCTCCCCCTGTTCAATTAATAAACTGTTGTTCCTTCGATGTTGTGGGTCTTACATGAGGCGTGATAGTACGAACTGGCCATGACTGACCCAATGGACTCTGACCAGCTGCGCAACACCATCTCCAAAGGAGCCACCATTGGTAGGCATGAGGAATTGCTTCGTGGCCTATTGGAGGGGGTCCACACCTTTGCCGAACACCATGACCGGGCGCTGGACATCTTGCTGGAGCAATTCCGCTGGTTGGCTGGGAGGCAGCCTACTGTGATGGTAACCTCACAGCCCCTCAGTAACTCGGCTGTTAGCAGCGCCGCCTCAACGGCCCCTCCGCTTTCCCGGGAGCCCCGCTTACCTCCCCGGAATGCTTCAATGGAGAGCCGGGCACCTGTCGGGCATTTCTAGCTCAGTGTGGCCTCATCTTCGAGCTTCAGCCCACCTCCTTCCCCTCGGACCGCTGTAAGATAGCGTACCTTGTCACGCTGATGTCCGGGAGGGCGCTTGCCTGAGCTACAGCTGTATGGGAGCAATTGCCGGCCATATGCGTAAGTCTGGAGGAGTTCGTGGGAGAGGTTAAGAAGGTGTTTGAAGCCCCATTTCCTCAAAGAGAGGCTGCCGGAAGCTACTCCAGCTTCGGCAGGACTCCCGAAGTGTGGCAGACTATGCAATGGATTTCCGCACGTTGGCTGCTGAGTGCCTGGAACCAGGAAGCGCTGTTCGACATGTTTCTACATGGAGTCTCGGAGGAGGTCAAGGGTGATCTTGCAGCCCGGGAATTACCAATGGATATCGATTCCCTCATCACCTTGACCATCAGGATGGATGGGCGACTATGGGAACAACGGAGGGAGAGGAGATTAGATTTGGCTCGCCCGTACAAGGATTCCACCTCGCCTCCGAAGCCTCCTGGAAGTCCTCGACGGCCCCTTTGCGGAAAGAACCAGAGGCTACCAGAGGTTCCCCGAGAGTCGCCAAAGACAACCGAGTCGCAGTTTCACGAGCCTATGCAACTAGGCAGAGCTGGGTTGTTTCCAGCAGAACAGCTACACAGGCTTAACACTAAGAGTTGCCTGAATTGCGGCACTCGTGGTCATTTTGTGTCCTCTTGTTCATTAAAAGACCAGGCTCCGCTTTAGGATCGAGTACTCTGGTGGGCCATATTGAGAACTTTTCTGCTTCCCTTAATCGCACTCCATTTCATTCTATTCTGCTGTGGGGAAACCAGTCGAAATCTCTCCGGGTCCTCGTCAACTCTGGGGCCGATGAGAGCTCTTTGTACACTACCCTGGCGTCCGAGCTGGATATCCCCACTCAGCCCCTCTCCATTCCCATGGACGTTAGAGGGCTGGATGGGTGCTCTATTGGTCGGGTCACCCACAATACCACTCCCATCAACCTACGACTGTCAGGGAACCACAGCAAGACTATTACATTTCTGCTCATTAAGTCTCCTCAGATTTCTGTGGTATTGAGATTCTCCTGGCTCCAGCGACATAATCCTCTCATGAACTGGTCTACTGGGGCCATCATAGGCTGGAACCCGTTCTGCCACGCCCATTGCCTGAAGTCAGCATAACCTACCAGAGACCAAGGCTATGGAGACCTACATTGGGTACTCCCTAGCTGCAGGATTTATCCGTCCTTCTTCCTCTCTGCCGGCGCAGGGTTCTTCTCTGTGGAGAAGAAGCACAAGACCCTGTGCCTGTGCATCGACTGCTGGGGACTCAATGACATAATTGTGAAGAACCGCTACCTGCTACCACTCATCTCCTCGGCCTTCGAGCCGCTCCAGGGGGCCAACATGTTTTCCAAGCTAGATCTACGGAACGCCTAACACCTGCTGCCGATAGGAGAGGGGGATGAGTGGAAGACAGCTTTCAACACGACCAGCGGCCACTACGAGTATTTTTGTCATGCCATTTGGCCTTACCAACGCCCCTGCTGTGTTCCAGTCTCTGGAAAGTGATGTTCTCTGCGACATGTTGAACCAGTTCGTCTTCGTCTCCATTGATGACATCCTCGTCTTCTCCGTCTCCCACCAAAAACACGTGCTCCACGTTCGACAGGTTCTTCAACGCCTCCTGGAGAATCATTAGTTTGTAAAAGCATAGAAGTGTGAGTTTCATCGCTCCACCATCCCCTTTCTGGGTTACATCATGGATCCCGGGAAGGTTTTCCCACACAGAGGAGACGTCATTTCCGGTCACAACTTGCAGGCTTGTTTTCGAGTTGCTGTGCGTTTTGTTGCCAACCTGTTTTGCTACCTGACAACTTTACGGTTTTCACTTTTTAATTACCGTTCATATATTTATTTATTTTTTCCTCAACTTTTTCAACTTTTTCACTCCGGACGCTTTATCTGGACACGATTCGTCAGGACCTCCAACAGCCGAAGCTAAGTAGTAACATTAACATGATGCCTTCTAATTGCAGCCGCTGTACTCGCCTTACGGCGAGGATAGCTGTGCTGCAAGCCCAGCTTCAGACGCAATCGTTAGGCAAGGGTAATTTCAGTGTAGGAAAGGATGAAACAGCGTCTGTGCCACCAGTAAGTACAGATAGTAGTATAAATCCCCTGACACAGTCCCCGCAGCCGGACAACTTTCTCACGGTTTCTGGAAGGAAATGCTGTAGGAACGCTCAACCGGTGTCGCTCATTCAGCCGACAGAAACTTTCAACCGGTTTTCCCCATTAAGCAGCGGGTCGGAGTCAGAGGCCGATTCTTCTCTGGTCTCTACTCCTCCCGTTACGGGGTCTGAGACGCCGAAGCTTCCCACCATTAGCTCTGACAAATTGAAAACTCTAGTCATTGGCGACTCCATTACCCGCAGTATTAGACTTAAAACGAATCATCCAGTGATCATACACTGTTTTTTCATGGGGCAGGGCTACCGACATTAAGGCTAATCTGAAGATGGTGCTGGCTAAAGCTAAAACTGGCGAGTGTAGAGAGTATAGAGATATTGTTATCCACGTCGGCACCAACGATGTTAGGATGAAACAGTCAGAGATCACCAAGCGCAACATAGCTTCTGCGTGCATATCAGCTAGAAAGATGTGTCGGCATCGAGTAATTGTCTCTGGCCCCCTCCCAGTTAGGGGAGTGATGAGCTCTACAGCAGAGTCTCACAACTCAATCGCTGGTTGAAAACTGTTTTCTGCCCCTCCCAAAAGATAGAATTTAGATAATTGGCCCTCTTTCTGGGACTCACCCACAAACAGGACCAAGCCTGACCTGCTGAGGTGTGACGGACTCCATCCTAGCTGGAGGGGTGCTCTCATCTTATCTACCAACATAGACAGGGCTCTAACTCCTCTAGCTCCACAATGAAATAGGGTGCAGGCCAGGCAGCAGGCTGTTAGCCAGCCTGCCAGCATAGTGGAGTCTGCCACTAGCACAGTCAGTGTAGTCAGCTCAGCTATCACCATTGAGACCGTGTCTGTGCCTCGACCTAGGTTGGGCAAAACTAAACATGGCGGTGTTCGCCTTAGCAATCTCACTAGGATAAAGACCACCTCCATTCCTGTCATTACTGAAAGAGATCATGATACCTCACATCTCAAAATAGGGCTACTTAATGTTAGATCCCTTACTTCAAAGGCAATTATAGTCAATGAACTAATCACTGATCATAATCTTGACGTGATTGGCCTGACTGAAACATGGCTTAAGCCTGATGAATTTACTGTTTTAAATGAGGCCTCACCTCCTGGCTACACTAGTGACCATATCCCCGTGCATCCCGCAAAGGCGGAGGGGTTGCTAACATTTACGATAGCAAATTTCAATTTACAAAAAAAAAAAAAATGACGTTTTCGTCTTTTGAGCTTCTAGTCATGAAATCTATGCAGCCTACTCAATCACTTTTTATAGCTACTGTTTACAGGCCTCCTGGGCCATATACAGCGTTTCTCACTGAGTTCCCTGAATTCCTATCGGACCTTGTAGTCATAGCAGATAATATTCTAATCTTTGGTGACTTTAATATTCACATGGAAAAGTCCACAGACCCACTCCAAAAGGCTTTCGGAGCCATCATCGACTCAGTGGGTTTTGTCCAACATGTCTCTGGACCCACTCACTGTCACAGTCATACGCTGGACCTAGTTTTGTCCCATGGAATAAATGTGGTGGATCTTAATGTTTTTCCTCATAATCCTGGACTATCGGACCACCATTTTATAACGTTTGCAATTGCAACAAATAATCTGCTCAGACCCCAACCAAGGAACATCAAAAGTCGTGCTATAAATTCACAGACAACACAAAGATTCCTTGATGCCCTCCCAGACTCCCTCTGCCTACCCAAGGACGCCAGAGGACAAAAATCAGTTAACCACCTAACTGAGGATCTCAATTTAACCTTGCGCAATACCCTAGATGCAGTTGCACCCCTAAAAACTAAAAAAAATTCTCATAAGAAACTAGCTCCCTTGGTACACAGAAAATACCCGAGCTCTGAAGCAAGCTTCCAGAAAATTGGAACAGAAATGGCGCCACACCAAACTGGAAGTCTTCCGACTAGCTTGGAAAGACAGTACCGTGCAGTACCGAAGAGCCCTTACTGCTGCTCGATCATCCTATTTTTCTAACTTAATTGAGGAAAATAAGAACAATCCGAAATTCCTTTTTGATACTGTCGCAAAGCTAACTAAAAAGCAGCATTCCCCAAGAGAGGATGACTTTCACTTTAGCAGTGATAAATTCATGAACTTCTTTGAGGAAAAGATTATGATTATTAGAAAGCAAATTACGGACTCCTCTTTAAACCTGCGTATTCCTCCAAACCTCAGTTGTCCTGAGTCTGCACAACTCTGCCAGGACCTAGGATCAAGAGAGACGCTCAAGTGTTTTAGTACTATATCTCTTGACACAATGATGAAAATAATCATGGCCTCTAAACCTTCAAGCTGCATACTGGACCCTATTCCAACTAAACTACTGAAAGAGCTGCTTCCTGTGCTTGGCCCTCCTATGTTGAACATAATAAACGGCTCTCTATCCACTGGATGTGTACCAAACTCACTAAAAGTGGCAGTAATAAAGCCTCTCTTGAAAAAGCCAAACCTTGACCCAGAAAATATAAAAAACTATCGGCCTATATCGAATCTTCCATTCCTCTCAAAAATGTTAGAGAACCTGTTGCTCAGCAACTCACTGCCTTCCTGAAGACAAACAATGTATACGAAATGCTTCAGTCTGGTTTTAGACCCCATCATAGCACTGAGACGGCACTTGTGAAGGTGGTAAATGACATTTTAATGGCATCGGACCGAGGCTCTGCATCTGTCCTCGTGCTCCTAGACCTTAGTGCCGCTTTTGATACCATCGATCACCACATTCTTTTGGAGAGATTGGAAACCCAAATTGGTCTACACGGACATGTTCTGGCCTGGTTTAGATCTTATCTGTCGGAAAGATATCAGTTTGTCTCTGTGAATGGTTTGTCCTCTGACAAATCAACTGTAAATTTCGGTGTTCCTCAAGGTTCCGTTTTAGGACCACTATTGTTCTCACTATATATTTTACCTCTTGGGGATGTTATTCGAAAACATAATGTAAACTTTAACTGCTATGCGGATGACACACAGCTGTACATTTCAATGAAACATGGTGAAACCCCAAAATTGCCCTCGCTAGAAGCATGTGTTTCAGACATAAGGAAGTGGATGGCTGCAAACTTTCTACTATTAAACTCGGACAAAACAGAGATGCTTGTTCTAGGTCCCAAGAAACAAAGAGATCTTCTGTTGAATCTGACAATTAATCTTAATGGTTGTACAGTCGTCTCAAATAAAACTGTGAAGGACCTCGGCGTTACTCTGGACCCTGATCTCTCTTTTGAAGAACATATCAAGACCATTTCAAGGACATCTTTTTTCCATCTAAGTAACATTGCAAAAATCAGAAACTTTCTGTCCAAAAATGATGCAGAAAAATTAATCCATGCTTTTGTCACTTCTAGGTTAGACTACTGCAATGCTCTATTTTCCGGCTACCCGGATAAAGCACTAAATAAACTTCAGTTAGTGCTAAATACGGCTGCTAGAATCCTGACTAGAACCAAAAAATTTGATCATATTACTCCAGTGCTAGCCTCTCTACACTGGCTTCCTGTCAAAGCAAGGGCTGATTTCAAGGTTTTACTGCTAACCTACAAAGCATTACATGGGCTTGCTCCTACCTATCTCTCTGATTTGGTCCTGCCGTACATACCTACACGTACGCTACGGTCACAAGACGCAGGCCTCCTAATTGTCCCTAGAATTTCTAAGCAAACAGCTGGAGGCAGGGCTTTCTCCTATAGAGCTCCATTTTTATGGAACGGTCTGCCTACCCATGTCAGAGACGCAAACTCGGTCTCAACCTTTAAGTCTTTACTGAAGACTCATCTCTTCAGTGGGTCATATGATTGAGTGTAGTCTGGCCCAGGAGTGGGAAGGTGAACGGAAAGGCTCTGGAGCAACGAACCGCCCTTGCTGTCTCTGCCTGGCCGGTTCCCCTCTTTCCACTGGGATTCTCTGCCTCTAACCCTATTACAGGGGCTGGGTCACTGGCTTACTGGGGCTCTCTCATGCCGTCCCTGGAGGGGGTGCGTCACCTGAGTGGGTTGATTCACTGTTGTGGTCATCCTGTCTGGGTTGGCGCCCCCCTTGGGTTGTGCCGTGGCGGAGATCTTTGTGGGCTATACTCAGCCTTGTCTCAGGATGGTAAGTTGGTGGTTGAAGATATCCCTCTAGTGGTGTGGGGGCTGTGCTTTGGCAAAGTGGGTGGGGTTATATCCTTCCTGTTTGGCCCTGTCCGGGGTGACCTCGGATGGGGCCACAGTGTCTCCTGACCCCTCCTGTCTCAGCCTCCAGTATTTATGCTGCAGTAGTTTATGTGTCGGGGGCTGGGGTCAGTTTATTATATCTGGAGTACTTCTCCTGTCCTATTCGGTGTCCTGTGTGAATCTAAGTGTGCGTTCTCTAATTCTCTCCTTCTCTCTTTCTTTCTCTCTCTCGGAGGACCTGAGCCCTAGGACCTGAGCTCCAGGACTACCTGACATGATGACTCCTTGCTGTCCCCAGTCCACCTGGCCATGCTGCTGTTCCAGTTTCAACTGACCTGAGCCCTAGGACCATGCCCCAGGACTACCTGACATGATGACTCCTTGCTGTCCCCAGTCCACCTGGCCATGCTGCTGCTCCAGTTTCAACTTCCACCTGACTGTGCTTCTGCTCCAGTTTCAACTGTTCTGCCTTATTATTATTCGACCATGCTGGTCATTTATGAACATTTGAACATCTTGGCCATGTTCTGTTATAATCTCCACCCGGCACAGCCAGAAGAGGACTGGCCACCCCACATAGCCTGGTTCCTCTCTAGGTTTCTTCCTAGGTTTTGGCCTTTCTAGGGAGTTTTTCCTAGCCACCGGGCTTCTACACCTGCATTGCTTGCTGTTTGGGGTTTTAGGCTGGGTTTCTGTACAGCACTTTGAGATATCAGCTGATGTACGAAGGGCTATATAAATAAATTTGATTTGATTTGATTTGAAGGTGAGAGAGGTGGTCTACGTCCAAGGTGGTCTACGTCCAAGGTGCAGCTGCAACATTTCCTGGTGTTCTCCAACTTGTATCACCACTTTATCTGGGATTACAGCACACTGGCTTCCCCCCTGTTAGCGCTCACCTCTCCCAAGGTTCCGTTCACGTGGTCCCCTGCTGCTGACCGGGAGTTCTGGGACCTCAAACATTGCTTCGCCACTGCTCCCATCTTGGTTCATCCTGACCATTCCCGTCAGTTTGTGGTGGAGGCAGATGCTTCTGATGTAGGAGTGGGGGCGGTCCTGTCCCAGCATTCTACCCTGGACCTTAAGCTACAGTGGCTTGCGAAAGTATTCACCCCCCTTGGCATTTTTCCTATTTTATTGCCTTACAACCTGGAATTAAAATAAATATTTTGTGGGGTTTGTATCATTTCATTTATATAACATGCCTACCATTTTGAAGATGCAAAAATATTTTTTATTGTGAAACAAACAAGAAATAAGACAAAAAAAACAGAATACTTGAGCATGCATATCTATTCAAATTTTAGTCTCATCTGACCAGAATACTTTCTTCCATATGTTTGGGGAGTCTCCAACATGCCTTTTGGCGAACACCAAACATGTTTGATTATTTTTTTCTGGCCAGTCTTCCGTAAAGCCCAGCTGTGTGGAGTGTACGGCTTAAAGTGGTCCCATGGACAGATACTCCAATCTCCGCCGTGGAGCTTTCCAGCTCATTCAGGGTTATCTTTGGTCTCTTTGTTGCCTCTGATTAATGCCCTCCTTGCCTAGTCTGTGAGTTTTGGTGGGCGGCCCTCTCGTGGCAGGTTTGTTGTGGTGACATATTCGTTCAGTTTTTTAATAATAGATTTAATGGAAAAGTACCCTGATCTGTACTTTTCCACAACTTTGTCCCTGAACTGTTTGGAGAGCTCCTTGGTCTTCATGGTGCCGCTTGCTTGGTGCTGCCCCTTTCTTCGTGGTGTTGCAGACTCTGGGGACTTTCAGAACAGGTGTATATATACTGAGATCATGCACGGTTTGTGCGCAGAACAAGACTCCTCGGCAAGCTCCGGCTGATCTTCTTCAACCATTGCCTGTTCCTCACCATCCCTGGTCTCACATATCACTGGACTTTGTCACGAGTCTTCCCCCGTCTGATGGCAACACCCCCATCCTGACAGTGGTCGACCTGTTTTCCAAGGCCGCCAACTTCATCCCTCTCCCCAAGCTACCCTCGGCCAAAGAGACGGCCCAGCCGTGCAGCACGTCTTCCGGATCCATGGACTCCCGGTGGACATGGTCTCTGATTGGGGTCCTCAGTTCTTGTCCCGGTTTTGGAAGGCGTTCTGCATGCTCATTGGTTCGTCGGCCAGCCTGTTCTCCAGATTCCACCCCCAGTCCAATGGCCAGTCACAGCGAGCCAACCAAGACTTGGAGACGACCCTTTGCTGCCTGGTCTCTGCCAACCCCACCACCTGGAGTCAGCAACTGGTGTGGGTCGAATATGCCTGCAACACCCTTCCTTGCTCTGCCACGGGTCTCTCGTTCCCTGGGCTATCAGCCTCTGCTCTTCCCTGAATAAGAGGAAGATGTTGGCGCACCTTCGGCCCAGATGTTTGTCCGCCGCTGAAGAACACCTCCAGGTATCAACCACACGCAGACTGCCACCGGACCCCGGCTCCCCGGTATCGTCTTGGGCAGATGGTATGGCTGTCAACCTGGGCTCTGCCCCTCCAGGTGGAGTCTCGCAAACTGTCCCCGAGGTTTATCCACCCCTTCCCCATCTCCGAGGTCATTAGCCCCTCTGCTGTTCACCTTCTGTTGCCCCATACCCTCCATATACATCTCACTTTTTATGTGTATAAAATCAAACCCATGTCTCACAGCTTTGTCTCCTGTTTCCAGACCCACCCCTCTTCCCCGGCTCATCGATGGGCAACCGGCGTACACGGTGAGGCGTCTCCTGAAGGTTCGACCTCGGGGCAGGGGATTCCAGTACCTGGTTGACTGGGATTGGTTATGGCCCGGAGGAGAGTTGCTGGGTCCCCACTAAGGACAACCTGGGCCCAGACCTCATCTCTAAGTTCCAATGCCAGCACCCTGGTCAGCCAGGTGTGCGCCCAGGTAGGATGCCAGGTGGTGTACCTAGAGCGGAGGGTACTGTCACACCCTGATCTGTTTCACCTGTCTTTGCGATTGTCTCCACCTCCCTCCAGGTGCCGCTCATCTTCCCCATTATCCCCACTGTTTTTATACCTGTGTTCTCTGTTTGTCTGTTGCCAATTCGTTTTGTTTTGTCAAGCCTACCAGCATTTTTCCCTCTGCTCCTGTCTCTCAATTGTTCCAGTTTCCTTGTTTTCCCGGTGTTGACCATTCTGCCTGCCCTGAACCTGAACCTGAGCCTGCCTGCCGTCCTGTACCTTGTTCCACCTATCTGGATTACTGCCATCTGCCTGCCCTTGACCTGTCTGTTGCCTGCCTCTGTTCGATTAATAAACTGTTGTTCCTTCGATGTTGTCTGCATCAAAATATGCTTGTCTTCGATGGGGTCTCATGGAGTGTGACAGTTGAACTAAGCTCATGAGGCATTCATATACTTCAAGAATCAATGGATATATGGATGTCGCAACTACAGACTTAAGTATATCAAAAGTGTGTGAGTTTTTCCATTAGACCTTGGATTTTTTTTATACGCATGAATTAGATTGAACAATAAAAGCCCCACTTTTATTCCACAGGCTGGGATCCGCACGACGTGGCTGTTGCAAGAATGCATTTTCACTGGCTGTCCACTGGTTTCAAAAACAATGATTGATAAGCAGTAGTGTGTTCAAATACACATTTAGATTTGTGAACAGCTATCCACAACAACCACAATCTATAAAGTGCAAATAGCTCAATGAGAGAGCAGCAGATCACATCAATGCGCTATGTAGATATCAATAATACGTGATATCCGTATCACAGTAGACCAGTCATCCTGATACCCCCAAGCTAAACTTTTAGTCAAATTGGATAAATTTGGATGCCGACAGCAGTCGCACCATTGGAAGACATAGCTTGGACTGTAGCCTACAAAAGCCGATTCCTGCTCTTTGCCCTCGATCCATAAAACACATTCGGTGTGTCATCATAGTGGTCTCTGACTTGCAGTCAGACTCGCTGAGGTGGAACAAACTTACATTTGCGCCTTTTTCAATGTTGATTTGAATGTCATTGAGAATGTCAGTTATCGGTTTTTGTAATCCCTTACTTGTAACAGATGACATGTAATCCGTTTCTCACCAACCCTGTCAAGGAACACATGAAAGCCAGAAGAGATACAATCAAAAGAACCTGGAAAGTCCTTGTTCATTAGCTCCAGAACAAAATCAACCTTTTGCAGGAGAGTGAACAAATGGAAATGCTTTAATATGGGTCATGGAAACAGACCCTTTAGTATTATGGCTTTCTGTTGCAATTGGCGCTGTTCCACCCTTTCAAAACAGATTAAATATATATGCCACCTAGTGGATCAAATGCTAAAGTATGTACATCAATCAGATAGTAGATAATTTATGTACGAATACTCTGCTTGTTTGTAGAATCCATATACCGTAGGTAGAATCCAATAATAATTGAATAATTTATATTTTATAAAAATGATTTAATAAAACACAGTGATCAGTAATTGAGGTGGGTGACCTGTACTGTGTTTGTTTTCCTTTCTTTTTGGGGGAACACCTGATGAATGATTGTAGATTTAGGTACTTTCTCCAACAATTCGTCGTCTAGATCCTACACTCTCCATATTTCTATAACTTTACATATAGTAAACCTTTTATATTTTAATGTAGGCCTATTTTATTGACAGAAGCTTGACATTATTTTCTTCAGTTCAAAGTATCGAATGTGCGGAGTGATTCATAAATAGGCTCCCGTCCCCAGTCCCCAATACTGTAAACTGGAAGGAAAAAAGTGCTATGACAACAGGTGCACAATGTAGGTCCGTGGGAGGCAGCTTTCGGTGCAGGTAAGAGAACATTTGAAATAAAAAACATTGCAACATATTCTCGATTAAAAGAAAAGCGCGATAAAAATGTGCTCAAGACTAGCAAAACATGTAAAAGATCACGAATTACAATAACATTGTATTGGTAGCTACAGGTGAATCGCCATCTCTCCATCACCTGTCAGGGCGTGTTTCAATGGCTTGGACCAGATAAAATCTCTAACGAGTAGTCAGTCTACCATCACATTTGTGCTTTTGATCGTGTCGCATAGAACAATGTTTTTTTGTTTTATATGTTGTTATATAAATATTTTAAACATGGCGTGTAATATAGGCTATTGCGTATGCCGTAAGTTCAATAGACCTACTGTTTACGTTTTCAGGTGTGGTGAATGTAATGGAAATCAACCATCAGGTAAATCACGGAGAAAAACATCCTCAGCACTGGAGGAGCTGCAAATTGATCGTAGACCCTGCGTTGAATAATGGGTTTTATAAAGTGTATCGTTACGATGGGCATCATTTCAACATGCCAGTGAGTAAATAAAAATGTTGATTTTTACATCTAGTTGTGTTAGGCTACTTGTTGAATGTTATTACAGATACTGTTGCCCTTGACCTAAACTTTCTTTTGACAACACACTTTTTTTCTGTTCCCACATGAGTGTTTTTATCTCCTTGATGTATGCTATATCAGGTTCAGGACTTAGGGGCATTTCCTGTGGATACTGTCCGGGATCCCAGAATCTGTCGTCTTTGGACCAAATTCAGAGACACTGACCTGCTGGTCCCCAAATTTAAGGTAACACCTCATTTTCTGTGATGACGTCATGTGAAATGCAATCTTAGATGGATAATAATAATTGTTTACCAACTGACAATCTGTTATCTGATTAATGTTTATAGATTGATGAATGCTATGTCGGCCCACCCAAGGAAGTGACATTTGCCAGGTTAAATGACAACGTAAGGGAGGGTTTCTTGACTGACATGTGCATAAAGTACGGACAGATTGAGGAAGTGGAAATCTTGTATAATCCTAAAAACAAGAAGCATTTAGGAATTGCTAAAGTCATCTTCGACACAGTCAAGGCTGCAAAGGACACTGTGGAACACCTTCATGACACTTCTGTCATGGGGAACATTATCCACGTGGAACTTGATCCAAAGGGTAGGTTAATATAATTGATTGATCATTGAAAATAGGCTTAATTACACATACATAACTAATGTCAATAAATGTGGTAATAGATTATGATTTATGATTTTCAATTGGCTTTTGGGTAGTGATCCATCTGACTCTAATCCTTTTATAGGTAAAAACAGAATGCGGTACTTCCATCTTCTTGTTAGTGGACTCTACACCCCTTCGACATTGCCACTGGGCAGTGATGAGCACACCCTCCAACGCCTAACTGAGAGATTGCAGGTAATAGAGTTTTACTGCTCTACTGTTCTAATGTGTTCCATTTATAGTTCTTTGACAGACAGAATTCAATCTTATGTTTATTACTGCTCATTAAAATCAAATCAAATTGTATTAGTCACATGCGCCAAATACAACAGGTGTAGACCTTACAGTGAAATGCTTACTTATGAGCCCCTAACCAACAATGCAGTTAAAAAAAATACAGATAAGAATACCAAATAAAGTTAACAAGTAATTAAAGAGCAGCAGTAAAATGACAATAGCGAGACTATATACAGGGGGGTACCGGTACAGAGTCAATGTGCGGGGGCACCGGTTAGTTGAGGTAATATGTACATGTAGCTAGAGTTATTGAAGTGACTATACATAGATGATAACAACAGAGAGTAGCAGCGGTGTAAAGGGGAGGGGGGCAATGCAAATAGTCTGGGTAGCCATTTGATTAGATGTTCAGGAGTCTTAAGGCTTGGGAGTAGAAGCTGTTTAGAAGCCTCTTGGACCTAGACTTGGCACTCCGGTACCGCTTGCCGTGCAGTAGCAGAGAGAACAGTCTATGAATAGGGTTGCTGGAGTCTTTGACAATTTTTAAGGCCTTCCTCTGACACTGCCTGGTATAGAGGTCCTGGATGGCAGGAAGCTTGGCCCCAGTGATGTACTGGGCCGTTCGTACTACCCTCTGCCTTGCAGTTGCCATACCAGGCAGTGATGCAACCAGTCAGGATGCTCTCGATGGTGCAGCTGTAGAATCTTTTGAGGGTTCTACAGGACCCATGATCTGAGGACCCATGCCAAATCTTTTCAGTCTCCTGGGGGGGATTAGGTTTGGTGTTGGTGTGCTTGGACCATGTTAGTTTTCAAATAAAATCAAATGCATGTGTCACATACACATGGTTAGCAGATGTTAATGCGAGTGTAGCGAAATGCTTGTGCTTCTAGTTCCGACAATGCAGTAATAACCAACGAGTAATCTAACCTAACAATTTCCCAACAACTACCTTATACACACAAGTGTAAAGGGATGAAGAATATGTACATTAAGATATATGAATGAGTGATGGTACAGAACGGCATAGGCAAGATGCAGTAGATGGTATCGAGTACAGTATATACATATGAGATGAGTAATGTAGGGTATGTAAACATATAAAAGTGGCATTGTTTAAAGTGGCTAGTGATACATGTATTACGTAAAGATGGCAAGATGCAGTAGATGGTATAGAGTACAGTATGTACATATGAGATGAGTAATGTAGGGTATGTAAACAGTATATTAAGTGGCATTGTTTAAAGTGGCTAGTGATACATTTTTTACATCAATTTTTACAATATTAAAGTGGCTGGAGTTGAGTCAGTATGTTGGCAGCAGCCACTCAATGTTAGTGGTGTCTGTTTAACAGTCTGATGGCCTTGAGATAGAAGCTGTTTTTCAGTCTCTCGGTCCCTGCTTTGACGCACCTGTACTGACCTCGCCTTCTGGATGATAGCGGGGTGAACAGGCAGTGGCTCGGGTGGTTGTTGTCCTTGATGATCTTAATGGCCTTCCTGTGATATCGGGTGATGTAGGTGTCCTAGAGGGCAGGTAGTTTGCCCCCGGGGATGCGTTGTGCAGACCTCACTACCCTCTGGAGAGCCTTACGGTTGTGGGCGGAGCAGTTAACGTACCAGGCGGTGATACAGCCTGAGAGGATGCTCTCGATTGTGCATCTGTAAAAGTTTGTGAGTGCTTTTGGTGATAAGCCAAATTTGAGCTGATGCGCCTTCTTCACCACGCTGTCTGTGTGGGTGGACCAATTCAGTTTGTTCGTGATGTGTACACCGAGGAACTTAAAACTTACTACCCTCTCCACTACTGTCCCGTCGATGTGGATAGGGGGTGCTCTCTCTGCTTTTTCCTGAAGTCCACGATCATCTCGTTTGTTTTGTTGACGTTGAGTGCAAGGTTATTTTCCTGACACAACACTCCGAGGGTCCTCACCTCCTTCCTGTAGGCTGTCTCGTCGTTGTGGTAATCAAGCCTACATCTGTAGTGTCGTCTGCAAACTTGATGATTGAGTTGGAGGCGTTCATGGTCATGCAGTCGTGGGTGAACAGGGAGTACAGGAGAGGGCTCAGAATGCACCCTTGTGGGGCCCCAGTGTTGAGGATCAGCGGGGTAGAGATGTTGTTACCTACCCTCATCACCTGGGGGTGGTCCGTCAGGAAGTCCAGTACCCAGTTGCACAGGGTGGGGTCGAGACCCAGGATCTCGAGCTCGATGACGAGTTTGGAGGGTAATATGGTGTTAAATGCTGAGCTGTAGTCGATGAACAGCATTCTCACATAGGTATTCCTCTTGTCCAGATGGGTTAGTGCAGTGTGGTTGCGATTGCGTCGTCTGTGGACCTATTGGGGCGGTAAGCAAATTGGAGTGGGTCTAGGGTGTCAGGTAGGGTGGACGTGATATGGTCCTTGACTAGCCTCTCAAAGCACTTCATGATGATGGAAGTGAGTGGAAGTGGGTGGTATTCGTTTAGCTCAGTTACCTTAGCTTTCTTGGGAACAGGAACAATGGTTTGTTAGTGTGATGTGGACACCAAGGAACTTGAAGCTCTCAACCAGCTCCACTGCAGCCCCATCGATGAGAATGGGGCTGTGCTCAGGCTTGTTTTTCAGGAGGGAGGGGACGGAGTACAGGAGGGGACTGAGCACGCACCTCTGGGGGGCCATTGTGTTGAGGATCAGCGTGGAAGATATGTTGTTACCTACACTTACCACCTGGGCGTGGCCCGTCAGGAAGTCAAGGATCCAGTTGCAGAGGGAGGTGTTTTGTCCCAGGGTCCTTATCTTATTGATGAGCTTTGAGGGCACTATGGTGTTGAGCGCTGAGCTTTTGTCCAGGTGGGAAAGGTCAGTGTGGAGTGCAATAGAGATTGCATCATCTGTGGATCTGTTGGGGCGGTATGCAAATTGGGTGGGTCTAGGGTTTCTGGGATAATGGTGTTGATGTGAGCCATGACCAGCCTGTCAAAGCACTTCATGGCTACAGATGTGAGTGCTATGGGTCGGTAGTCATTTAGCCAGGTTACCTTAGTGTTCTTGGGCACAAGCACTATGGTGGTCTGCTTAAAACATGTTGGTATTACAGACTTGAATAGGGAGAGGTTGAAAATGTCAGTGAAGACACTTGACAGTTGGTCAGCGTATGCTTGCAGTACATGTCCTGGTAATCCGTCTGGCCCTGCAGCCTTGTGAATGTTGACCTGTTTAAAGGTCTTACTCACATCGGCTGCAGAGAGCACGATCACACAGTCTTCTAGAACAGCTCGTGCTCTCATGCATGTTTCAGTGTTATTTGCCTCGAAGCGAGCATAGAAGTAGTTTAGCTCATCTGGTAGGCTTGTGTCACTGGGCATCTCTCAGCTGTGTTTCCCTTTGTTGTCTGTAATGGTTTGCAAGCCCTGCCACATCCGACAAGTGTCAGTGCCGGTGTAGTACGATTAGATCTTAGTCCTGTTTTGACACTTTGCCTGTTTGATGGTTCCTCTGAGGGCATAGCGGGATTTCTTATAAGCTTCCGGGTTAGAGTCCCGCTCCTTGAAAGCGGCAGCTCTAGCCTTTAGCTCAGTGCGGATGTTGCCTGTAATCCATGGCTTCTGGTTGGGGTATGTACGTACGGTCACTGTGGGGACGATGTCATTGATGCACTTATTGATGAAGCCGATGACTGATCTGGTGTACTCCTCAATGCCATCGGAGGAATCCCGGAACATATTCCAGTCTGTGCTAGCAAAACAGTCCTGTAGTTTAGCATCTGCTTCATCTGACCGCTTTTTTATTGATCTAGTCACTGGTGCTTCCTGCTTTAATTTTGGTTTGTAAGCAGGAATCAGGAGGATAGAATTATGGTCAGATTTGTCAAATTGCGGGCGAGGAAGAGCTTTGTATGTCTCTTTGTGTGCGGAGTAAAGGTGGTCCAAAGTTTTTTTTCTCCCTCTGGTTGCACATTTAACATGCTGATAAAAATGAGGTAAAACGGATTTAAGTTTCCCAGCATTAAAGTTCCCAGCTACTAGAAGCGCGGCCTCTGGGTGAGCGTTTTCTTGTTTGCTCATGGCTGAATACAGCTCATTCAATTCTGTCTTAGTCTGTGGTGTTATGTAAACAGCTACGAACAATACAGATGAAAACTCTCTAGGTAGATAGTGTGGTCTACAGCTTATCATGAGATACTCTACCTCAGGCGAGCAATAGCTTGAGCAACAGCTCAAAAACAAAGTTAAGTTGTTTTTGGTTATGGTCATGTGAGTAGACTCGGCTGAGGCGATGTGAGATGCTTTGTTGCTTCATTTTCACCACTCTGTTTTGTTTCCTCTGTCTTCAGGACAGCAAACCTCTGCAGAAACTGACTGATGGGAGTTCATCATTGACAAGGTCTATTTCCAGTCCCACCAGCGTGGCTACACCTCTCTCCCTAGACACAGCCTACTCCAGTATCTGGCAGGACACACCGGGCAGCTTTGGGCAGACACCCCTCTCTCAGGGCACCCCTCATACCCCCTGCCTGTCTGGGACCCCCCTCTCTCAGGACTCTTGCTACTCTAGCCAGCACACCACCCCAGTCCAAGTCACTCAGGGTGAACACTCCTCATACGGTGCTCACAGACGCTTGAGGCGCGATGTCTGCTATCGTCAACCAGGGAGACCTTATATGAAATCCCACCATCAGAGCTCAGAGCTGAGCTCTCTCCTCAAACACCTCCAACCTCACCGTCCTCTCCAGCCCCAAACCCAGGTTGCTAGCGGCAGCTACAAATCTTCCGTCTTCTGGTATCAGAACCGCCTGCCCTCGGCTGATGATAACCCTGCCACAGAGCCTCCCCTCCACCTCTCCCTTCCTGAACAGGAGTCCTGGAGAGTGCCCTCTCTACCTCCTGCCTCTGAGGCTTTCCCTCTGAGCAGCAGCTCTGCCAGTGCCACAAGTATGAACGTGGTACCTCTGAGGGAGAGACCCCAGTCTCCCCCTTCTGGACCCGATGCGGGCCTTATAGAACCGCCCCCTTCCCCTCCCAATAACTCTCCTGGAAGCCTCATTCCAGAGGCAGAGAGCCACAGCCTGGACTCACGCATTGAGATGCTTCTCAGCAAGACTCAGAGTTCCTGCCTCCCTCGACATGGTGAAAGGGGTTTGGATGCTGAAGTGCACTCTCAGGACAGCCCTGTTTCCCCATTCTCCCCTGTCTCGATGTACTCTCCTGAGTCTGACCACACCCCAGCCCGTAGTGGATCTCCTGTGAACTGTACCCACCCCACCACCAGTGATGGTCTGGAGGATGTCAGTCCCACTCCCCTCCCTGAGTGGGAAGGAGACGAGTCCCTTCCAGTGATGCCTTCTCTAATATGGACCTCACAGCCCCCCTGGCCTCCTGGGACGCGCTCTCTCACTCAAAGGGAGAGAAGTAAAGGAACAGAGATGGACCATGCAGATCAGTCAACCTCTAGTGAAAAGTATATGGGACGGGCACTCCATTCCTTATCATTTTCTCAGGTATTGGAGAAAATAGAGAGTATGAACACATTGATATGTTTAACGAGATTTACCAAACAACATCACAGATAAAGAATTAGGGACAGATTTCTTGCATTGCACATTGGGGAGAGGGGTTACAATCTATTAATTTATCATTTCTTTCACAGGGTCTCCATTTGTCAGGGGAAGACAAGGACATCTCAAATGCGGGACAATCTGGAATGTCGAATCTCAAAAGCCATTGTTCCAGGAGCATCACAGTCAACTCCTTCATTCCCTCCTTGCGACAACCTCTTCCAATCTCCTCGCTCAATCACCCAGCTCCAATCCCTCCCTACAGTCCTCACTCTTCAGTTCCCTCTTCCAATCCTCCCCCATCAATCACCCACTCCAACCTCCCCATTCGATTCTCTCCCTCCAACCCTCACCCTCAAATCCACCCTTCTATCCATCCCATTTCTGCTCCTCTTTCTATTCCAATCCCACCTCCAGGATTCCATCTGCTTCCTCCACACATTCCTCCCCCTCTCACTATCCTTGGGCCTCCTCCAAATATGGCAGCCCCTCCCTCTATCCTACATCCAGTTTACCCATATCCCTTGAATACACTGCACACTGTGCATATGGACAAGGTGAATGGTCTTCCTGGGTGTGGCAGTGTGCCAGTGTCTTTTACTGGGCAACCCTGGCCCCTGCCTCCCTTCATGCCCACCTTCAACCCCTCTGTGCCCCCGCCAGGCTACCTGCCTCTGCAGGAGGACCCTCATAAGGCCACAGTGGAAAAGGTGCTGGCTGTCATTACGGAGGAGCTTAAGTCCATCGTGAAGAGAGACATCAACCGTAAAATGGTTGAGGGGGTAGCCTTCAGGGCGTTTGATGAGTGGTGGGATGGCCAGGAGCAGAAAGCTAAGGTGAGCTACTACCTAGTTGAAGTTCAGTATACTTGAAGATACAGAACTCTTCTATACCACAGCAAATTATCTGTTTTGATACTTGTGGTTTGTTGCTATAATGTTCATAATGCTTCTTCATTTCTTCATTTCGTAATTTTTCAGATTGCTGTAAGTCTTGTGAATTCCAGAGAGGGTAGAGTGGAGGTGAGGGCCAAACCAAGAGACTCCCTAAGACAGAACATTGGCCCGCGTGGTGCCACCAACCTGCCTTCCTTCAAGGTAGGCTTCTGCTGCTACTACTAAACATATCATGAAGGAGCTCAAACAAGATACAGTGTGACTGTGTCTGTGGAGGTGATTATCATGATGATCGTGACTTGTGTTCATGTGTAGGTAAAGAAGAAAGAGTCCGACGAATCGACTGCCTCAGAGGACCCCAAAAGAAAGTGTCCCTACACACCTGTTAATGATGCACATGAGAGTGCTGGTTAGTGCTGTGCATTCGGACAAGGCAACATATTTACTCCCCAGTATGATTTCAATTGGTTTTACAATGAGAATATTGTGAATGCTTAGCACGCTTTCTTTCTCTTTCCCCTTAGAGCTGGAGAGTAATATAACGAATCACACATTGGACAGGTCCCCAAAAACTGGAACTATTCCAGCTTTGAGGCGAAGACATGCAAGGCCACTGGAGCTGGACAGTGAGGGGGAAGAGGAGAGCAGAGAGAAAGAGGGGGAGCCAACAAGAGACAAAGAAGAGGATACTGTGGAAGCAGACAAGGTTCCCCAATGCCAGGTACACAGAGGTTTCCAGCTGTCAATCAACAGCAATACCGAAATGCCAAATGTATTTAATCAAATTATATGTTTAAATTGCATTAACCAGTTTATTTTTTATTTTTTTCAGCAGAGGGATGAAAATGATGACATTGAACAAAAAGAGGAAGAAGTGGACGAGGATGAAGATGATGATGAAGATGATGATGAAGATGATGATGAAGATGTGGTCTTCTCTAAAGTTACAAGAGGATTACAGTCTCCAAATGAGGGTAATGTTCAAGAAGCTTTGAGTTTTTGTCTTAAGGGGTTTTAATAGTTGCTTAATAAATCTACTTCAATAAATCTGTTACACATACTGAAATGCACATTATTGTTTTCTCATTTACTAGAAGTTGCCAGGGTAAGCCTCTCAGAGGTAGAGTCTTACTCCTCAGAAGACAGTGAATACCTCTCAGAGTCTGACTCCTCTGACTCCTCCTTTGAGGAAAGTGAAGACTTCTCAGACTATGACTCCAGTTCTGACCAGGAGACAGAGGAAGAGGAGGAGACAGACGAAGATGCTGATGAGGTCAACAGGGAGGTAGAGTGTGTGGTGTTGTCATCAGATGAGGAGGAGATGGATCTGGAGCCCCCGGCCACACCCTCAGCCCCTCTTACCCCAGGCACAGAGCTGGACCTACTGGATGGGTCAGAGCTGGTCCTGAGGGATCAGCCTTGGGAGGTCTGTCTGACTCGAGATGTCTTTGGGCGCACCAGCTGCACAAGCCGACCTGACCCAGGGATGGAGCTCCTGTCCAGTGAGCACCACCATGATCTCCAGGCCCCCTCACCCATAGGACTGCCAGGTAGATTTTAAATACATGCATGTATTGGTAAATAATAATAAAAGTGCTATTCAATAACATTCAAACAACTCTTATGTATGCATTTAAAGCCTGACAGCAATTACAGGGATTAGATTCAACAAAACAGAGTGTTTATTTTCCTCTACCAGCAGTGGTGGAGCCTGACTTTGCAGTGGAGATAGATAGCCCTGAATGGAGCGTTGAGTCACCAGATAACGTGGAGAACCTCCGGCCTCTCACCCCCACTGGCTCTCTGGGGGACAGCGACTCAGACCTACTGTTCAAGAGCAAACCAACCCCCCCTGCTGTGGAGGAGGTGGAACTGCCACACACTCCTGGTCGGGGAGCAGAGGCCCTCCTTGAGAGTGAGGAGGACTCTATGGACCACCTCCTCTCCTTTTCCCCCACAGACAGTGAGCCTTTGTCCCAGAGCCGCCCCACTCATCCCCCTGCCTTAGCCTCGTACCCAACATACGAGGACATGCCCAAAACACCAGGGAGAGATGAGAGGGGTCTATGGAATCCCCTTACCCCCTGGAGGGTGGCAGTGACACCGGGCAGAGAGTCAGGCCTCACAGAGGGAGGCCCAGGGTTTAGTCCCACTCCCTGTAACCCTTTCCCCCTCCCCTCCCTGTGCACCGGCCTCTACATCAGGACCCCACAAACTCCTGGGAGGGACTTCATCCCAACCAAGAGAACACACAGGAATACCACCGTTATGTTGGCCTCTTCACAGAGGACTAATGGTGCTCCTTTATCCTGTGATGAAATGCTTACAGACGCACCTGTTTTAGCTTCTTCTCCTAGCAGCCTGTCTGAGTCATCAGCAGAGACTTCTGGCCATGGGTATGTGTGGCTTAATCCTAATCCTGGGTCCCAGAGGAAGTTAACCCTGCAGGGCCTGGAGAACTGGTCAGGGCTGGTGGATGTGGAGAACCAGAGAGAGATGGAGAAGTGCTCCTGGAGGAGGGTACAACCAAGAATGAGGCGGAAGATGAGGCGGAAGATGAGGCGGAGGATGAGGCGATGGCAAAGGATGAGGTCAGTGCAGAGAGCCATGCCCTCTGTCTTCTCGGCCAGTCCCTGTCGTCGGTCACGAAGTGAGGAGATGACTGTCCTCCACAGTGTCTGGAAGGAGGGCCTGGATGAGGAGGATTCCAAGCTGCTGCAGGTCACCTATGACAGGCTGCTACAGCAGGACAATGGCTTCAGCTGGCTCAGTGACACTCTCTGGGTCCCCCACCCTCATATCCTTTACTACAGAGCTGTTATTACCATACTGTCACTGGACACTGATACACTAATGGGATCTCAACTGTTATTGTGTATGTTTTAGAATTCATTTCTTATAGACTAACTGTTGCAAATTGAAATTAATTAAGAATTGCATACATATTCCTCTATACATCAGTGAATTATTGTCTAGTTCCCTTGACCCCTTTGCACTCACCAGAGTCTTGACGGAGAAGAGGAAGGAGCTCAATGATTGGATGTGGGACCATGTGACAGGATCTGCCCGCAGCGAGGGCTTTTACAAAATCAGCAAGAATGACAAAATAAAATACCTCAACAGCACGTGTTTGAATACAGACCAGCCCTCTGCAGACACCCAGGTATTCAGAGAGGAACAGCTCTTCCCCCATGTTAATGTATGCCATACCTGATAATTGACTCCTTTGATAATGGACAATATTTCATTTCTGCAGGGGGTAGGTCTTTCAAGCCAGCCGCACCCTTCCCTGCGGTCTGGGTCTGAGTTCAGGTCTGAACAACGCCGTCTGCTCTCCTCCTTCAGCTGTGACAGTGACCTGCTCAGGTTTAACCAGCTTAAGGTCAGTCAACCACTCATCTGTGCCCAGACAGACAGTACAGTTCAGTGTATCTCTCTGCAGACGACATGAGGCTTTAGTCACAGACGATATTCCTGTGTTTCAGTTCCGCAAGAAGAGGATTCGTTTCTGCCGCAGTCACATCCATGACTGGGGCCTGTTTGCCCTGGAGCCCATAGCAGCAGATGAGATGGTGATTGAGTATGTGGGCCAGTGCATCAGACAGGTGAGACACAGACTGGGCCACAGTACCCAGTAAATAGGTAGGACAATAAGGGACATGAAGTAAGGGGCACAGCAGACTGGTGTAACATTTGGATACATATTCATTTACACGTACAATTCATCTAGAGCTATTTCTTAACTTAGTGACTTGTGTGAATGGACACGCCACCCCTCTCCTTAGGTGATTGCAGATATGCGGGAGAAGCGCTATGAAGATGAGGGGATTGGGAGCAGCTACCTGTTCCGGGTCGATCAGGATACCATCATCGACGCCACTAAATATGGGAACTTGGCCAGATTTATCAACCACAGCTGCAATGTGAGTGGATTATGGTCTATGGAAATGTTTTGCATTTCAGAACTATTATGTGTTGTAAATGGTTTGATTTATAGTACTGATCATTTATGAAACATTTTGTAAACAGATACAATGGTCAGACTATCACACATAGGGGTTGCAAATGGCGGGTATATTACTGGAAACGTTAAAATACCAGATTTTTGTGGGCATCTTTCAATCTAGCACAAGACACCTAGTGGCCCTTTTTGGGTACTTCGGATTATTACAGGTGTCTAATTCAAATCAAATCAAATTGTATTAGTCATATGCACCGAATCGAACAGGTGTAGACCTTACAGTGAAATGCTTACTTACGAGCCCCCAACCAACAATGCAGTTTCCAAAAATACGGATAAAAATAAGAAATAAAAGTAGCAAGTAATTAAAGAGCAGCAGTAAAACAACAATAGCGAGACTATATAAAGGGGGGTACCGGTACAGAGTCAATGTGTGGGGGCACCAGTTAGTTGATGTAATATGTACATGTAGGTAGAGTTATTGAAGTGACTATGCATAGATGACAACAACAGAGAGTAGCAGCGGTGTAAAGTGTGTGGGGGGGGCAATGTAATAGTCTGGGTAGCCATTTGATGAGATGTTCAGGAGTCTTATGGCTTGGGGGTAGAAGCTGTTTAGAAGCCTCTTGGACCTAGACTTAGCGCTCTGGGTACCGCTTGCCGTGCGGTAGCAGAGAGAACAGTCTATGACTAGGGTGGCTGGAGTCTTTGACAATTTTTAGAGCCTTCCTCTGACACCGCCTGGTAATGAGGACCTGGATGGCAGGAAGCTTGGCCCCAATGATGTACTGGGCCATTCACACTACCCTCTGTAGTGCCTTGCGGTCAGAGGCCGAGCAGTTGCCATACCAGGCAGTGAACAACCAGTCAGGATGCTCTCGATGGTGCAGCTGTAGAACCTTCTGTGGATCTGAGGACCCATGCCAAATCTTTTCAGTGCATTTTAATTATCTCTGGTCCTCTGTGTGTTCAATTAATTAAATAATTGATTAAATAAGATGAGTGCTGTAAAACATTATCCTAAATATTTACCATATTTACCATAGTTAATACCATTGGTGTTTAATATAAAGTTTTCAGCATGAAATATCCTTTATATTTTTTACAGACTTATTTATTTTACTATGTCAATATGTGTTTGTTGTCAATGTTTTGGCGTCAAACTGCTGGCAGTTGTGAAAAAGTCAATAGTTGGAAGAGTTTCAGAGTTCATTGATAATAATGCCATTGTTGATTAGATGCTTTTTTCATTAATTTGGATATTTTCTCTTTAGCCATATGTTATATCTACTACATACACATTTACAATATGGACATAGATATAAAAAATGAATACTACACATTATTACATTTTTCAAAAGTTATTCAAGTATAAATTACCAAAGTTATAATAGATTGCCATATATTTTCTGTTAATTACCAAAATGATTGAATATTACTTTAACTATGGTAAATTACCGGTAGCTTTGCAACTCTAATCACACTGATGACTTAGTAATACATTTTCTCTCTTCAGCCTAATTGCTATGCAAAAATAATCACAGTGAAATCCCAGAAGAAGATAGTGATCTACTCCCGGCAGCCCATCAGTGTCAATGAGGAGATCACGTATGATTACAAGTTCCCCATCGAGGATGAGAAGATTCCCTGTCTGTGTGGAGCAGAGAACTGCCAGGGCTCCCTCAACTGAACTCTGAACCCTTGTCTCCAGCCCCCCCCTCTCAAGCACTCCTGACTGTCCTGCTGCCTTACAGTTCCTGACATAGGAATAATAATACCTCCCTTTCCAACCAAGGTTCATGAAGAGTGGAGCAAGCTGAAGATTCAAAGATGTTCAGCAACTCTTGGGCAGACAATTGAAGTTCCTTTAAAAAAAAGTTATTTATTGTTAAAACAGTTTGTGGGAAAAACACACACCCCCTGCACCAGGGATGGGCGCTGTTCTCCTCTCCCTTAAAATTACGATACAGGATGGGGTATGATATTGCCTTGCCCTGTAGAGGTGATTTCTTGTGCAAATGTGTACATGACAAGTTAAATGTTTTCATTCATGAGAGCTAATGAAGATGTATTCAGCTTGTGTCAAGCATTTTATTAAGTTATTTTGGTAATTGTTCTCTCAGGTTGGTTGTTTTAGGCAGAGTGGTCACTATATTTATAAATCATTTGGTTCATTATGTCTTTTTCACAAGTTCTCTCTCGCACACACAAACACTGTGAATGAGGAAGGAGTCACAATGCAGTTGTATTTTTATTACATGCACTTAAAAATGTATGCTGAAAGTATCCAAAGTAAAAAAGTTTACGAAAGCAATTGGGGGAATCAAAATGAACAAGTGAAGTGTAAAAAATACTTTTAGTTCATGGAAAGGATACAATAAACTGACATGTTGTCATTGTGCATCTTATTGAGTCATATGTTGTGGTTTATTACTTCCTTCCACTTAAATATGATTTTTTTTCAGAAGTAAGGCAAATAAGACAATGTGAAGCTAAGACAACAGAGTTACAGTTTTTTTCGATTGCTAAACGACAGTGGACACAACTGGAGTCACATGTGCAAAACTCTAATTACAGTCTGCACAGCAGCAGTTCATGTGGACCAAACTCTAGTTCGTTTTTCATTGCTTGAACACAGTTTTCAAAACTCTACACACTTATCCCATGACTTTAACCACAACCTGCACAACACTGTGGATTTACAGCACTTTGTTCAAATGCTAACACACTGCTGTCAAAACTGTGAACCACACATTCAAAACAGAATAGATTTCAGCCTTGTGCCTTTCAAACACTGCTGATTGCAATTTCAGCTGAAAGGCTAAGCAGGTGTCTTGTTTTAGACTTGTTAGTGAACACACACACATATTACAGTATATATAGGTAGAGCTCAGAAAGACTCATTTTGGAAATGGAACAAGGAAGATGGGTTCGTGGAGGGAGAAGGGTGGCAGGGAGAGGGCGGATGCGTGGAGGAAGACAAAGAAGACAAAGAGCTGTTATTTCAGATGAAATAAGGGCTACACTTATAGACCATGTCGTGAACCATGGTCTCTCATTGAGAGAGACAGGGTTGAGGGTGCAACCCAATCTGCAAAGATCCACAGTGGCATCTGTAATGCGAATTTTCCATCATGCAAACAGGTGAGAGTTACATCCTTACAGTAAATGAAAACATTACAGGAATCTATTTTGTATTGCAATTATAGAATATTTACACAGATATATATTACAGTAAGTTTGACTGTAAAATATATTTTTACAACAGGACCCAAAGGCTGCCCCCAACAGGGGGAAGAGGAAAAATATTTTCAGATGCGCAGGAAAATGCTATTGTTGACATGGTTGTTGTCAACAATGCAATAAAACTGCGGGAGATTCAAGATAGAGTGCTGGCTGATAATGATATATTTGAAAATGTTAATTCTGTCAGCACAACAACTATTGCTCGAGTCCTAAAGAAACACCAAGTTACAATGAAACAGTTATACACTGTACCGTTCGAGAGAAACAGTGAACGGGTAAAAGAGCAAAGATACCAATATGTCCAGGTAAGACGTCTGAGGTTACGTACACAGCTATACAAAATATTTACAGTAAAAAAAAACACTAGCATTTCTACAGTAAAACTGTGCACTTACTGTTTTTCAGAGAGTAATGGAGGTGGAAGCACTGGAAAGACCACATTCATTTGTATTTATCGATGAAGCTGGATTTAACCTTGCCAAAACACGGCGCAGAGGAAGGAATGTTATAGGTCAAAGGGTCACTGTGGAGGTTCCAGGCCAAAGGGGGGGAAATATCACCATGTGTGCTGCAATGGCCAATGATGGTTTGCTTCTCAACACACCACTCATTGGCCCATACAACACAGAAAGGCTTATAGCTTTCCTAGAACAGCTCTGTGCTCAGGTAGTGCCAGCAGAACAGGGGGAGCCAGTAAGAAACCCCCAAGTTTTTTCATAGTTTGCGATAACGTTGCTTTTCACCACTCTGCAGCTGTCACAGATTGGTTTGCAGCACATCACAGATTTATGGTTTTGTACCTGCCTGCATATTCACCCTTCCTCAACCCAATAGAGGAGTTTTTCTCTGCCTGGAGGTGGAAAGTATTTCGTCACCACCCACATGACCAAATGTCTCTTTTGGAAGCTATGCGTGCCGGATGTGAGGACACGAGTCCAGAGGACTGCCAGGGATGGATAAGGCACTCCAGAAGGTTCTTCCCCAGGTGCATGGCAAGAGAAAACATTAGATTTGATGTTGAAGAAAACCTGTGGCCTGATGCTAGAGAGAGGCAGGATTAGCCCCTCAATTATTTGTTCGAATTACAGTATGTACTTTTAGTTTCTACCTTTTTTTTCTCATTACTGTAATTCCGTAAATTACTACAGACTATTGAAGCAAACTGCTAATTTTCATTTACCTTAAATAATTGTTATGTTCTAAAAAATTTAATAAATCATGTGAAAGAATGTCACTCTTTTCTTTGAAGAAAATATTACTTTGTATAAAGTCACTGAAATTGTTCAAACTGTAAAGATGAAAAGTTTGTATTTTCTGTATTGGTGTTTGATGCTAGTGTTTTTACTCTCAGTGTGTTCTGAGTGACAGTGTGTGTTATCTCAGTGAGGGTTGTGCATAGTGTTTGGCTGCACAGAGTGTGTTTTGAGCCATGTGTTAAGAGTTGTGTTGCTTGGAATGAGTTTTGCAGGTGATGTGAACTGTTTAGCTCAGGTGACTGTTGGTAGTGCAGACTGTAGTTAGAGTTTTGCACATGTGACTCCAGTTGTGCCCACTGTCATTTAGCAATCGAAAAAAACTGTAATGTCATACTTAAAAATTGCTTGTTAATACCAGATTTGATAACATAGCTGGCTCAAATCTAATGATGATGTCTGCTCTTTTTCTGTTGCTTTGAAATGTACATCAACATATTTGATCATACTTTGATTGTCACAAAAATGTGTTTTCTAAGCCAAAAACAAACACACAGCCTTCGGAAAGTTGTCACACTCCTTGACCTTTTCGATATTATTTTGCATTACAGCCTGAATTTATTACATTGAGATTTTGGCCACACACAATACCCCATAATGTCAAAGGGGAATTATGTTTTTAGAAATGTTTACAAATGTATTAAAAATGTAAAGCTGAAATGTCTTGAGTCAATAAGTATTCAACCCATTTGTCATGGCAAGCCTAAATAAGTTCAGGAGTAGAAATTTGCTTAAGAAGTCACATAGTAAGTTGCATGGCCTCAGTCTTTGTGCAATAATAGTGTTTAACTTTTAAATGACTACCTCATCTCTCACATACAGATAATTGTATGGTTCCTCAGTCGAGCAGTGAATTTCAAACACAGATTCAACCACAAAGACCAGGGAGGTTTTCCAATGTGTCACAAAGAAGGGCAACTATTGGTAGATGGGTAAAAACAAAACAAAAAAAAGCAGACATTGAATATCCCTTTGAGCATGGTGAAGTTATTAATTACACTTTGGATGGTGTAGCAATACACCCAGTCACTACAAAGATACAGGCGTCTTTCCTAACTCAGTTGCCGGAGAGGAAGGAAACCGCTCAGGGATTTCACCATGAGGCCAATGGAGACTTAAAACAGTTACAGAGTTGAATGGTTGTGATAGGACTGAGGATGGATCAACAACATTGTAGTTACTCCACAATACTAACCTAAATGACAGAGTGAAAAGAAGGAAGCCTGTACAAAATATAATATTCCAAAACATGCATCCTGTTTGCAATGAAGCACTAAAGTAGAACTAAAAAAAATATAGCAAAGAAATGTACTTTATATCCTGAATACAAAGCGTTATGTTTGGGGCACTCTTCATATGACGGGTGACAATTATTATTTTTTAAATCCATTTTGAATTCAGGCTGTAACACAACAAAATGTGGAATAAGTCAAGGGGTATGAATACTTTCTGAAATCACTGTATTTAAAATTGGCATCAAGTCAAATATATTTTTATGTTATTTTAGCATCACTATATTATTTGAATAATTAACAATCATTCCTATGTTTGACTCCAGAAGGCATGTCAATCATAATTTAAATTTGAATAGTGTGTGCATAGAGCAGCAATTTATCCATCAAAGTCATTCAACTAGATTCTGGTTCACCTCAGATATAAATTGTTGAACAAATTATTTTCAATAGTTCTAAATTAAATGTAAGTTTCAGAGATGATGGACATTATATCAATTGTGTAAATCAGAGTGGTACTTCAAATTTGGTTAGACACTCCATTAGGTTTCAGGATAGTCAAGTTTCCTCTAGCGTTCTGGTCTGCCTCGATGGCCTCGAAAAGAGCCTTGAAGTTGCCTGCACCAAAGCCCTAGGAAGAGTACAAAGACAGGTTTTCACATAGTTTTCAGTCTAAATGTAGATCGGGACATCAATCTTTATCAACATGACATACTTTAAATTGTTTTCAATACACTAACAAAGTCCTAAAAATCAATCTGGTTATATAATGTTTCATTGGTAAGGCTCTCTGAAATATCATGCTCCTCTCACCTGATGGTTGTGTCTCTGAATGACCTCCAGGAACACTGTGGGACGGTCCTGAACAGGCTTGGTGAAGATCTGGAGCAGGTAGCCATTGTCATCAAAATCCACTAAGATCTTCAGCTCCTGTCAGAGCAACAGGACATAAGAGTGCTTGTCAGGCTGCGTAGCTAAGAACCTACCATAGAAGTTCAAATTAACTGAATTATCATTATAATGCAAATAACTATCAGGTATTTAGATAATTGAAATATAACAAATCATTGAAACAGTTATTAAAACATCAGAGAAAGTTGTGTCTCTGACCTCCAGAATGTCGAGGTCCTCAGTGACCCTGACTTGCGATTGTTGGAGATTCTTTCTCAGCAGCTGGTAGTAGGTGTCTGGCACACACATGAACTCCATGCCACGCTCCTTCAGGTTACGGATCTACAACAAAGAGAATATACTAACCACACCAATCTTTCAATCTTCCATTAATGTGTATGTAAAAGTAACCGGGTTGAGCTTAGCCTTTATGTGTGAAAAGACTTACTGCGGTGATGATGTCTGATGTGTTCATGGCGATGTGCTGGACACCTGGGCCACCATAGTACTCCACATACTCCTGCTAAGTCCAGTGAGTTTAGCGAGGTACAAGTTCTACTCATTACTTTTTGTAATGCTGTGTTTTTTAAAGGTACGGTACTGAATACGTGTATGGATGACAATGGCATGACTTTGTTACGTTGGGTAAACACCTCTTTACATAGTTAATATATTTTATATTGAATAACATGGCGATGACTTGCCTGGATCTGGGACTTGCGTTTACCCATGGCTGGCTCATTAATGGGCATCTTCACTGTCTCTTCATAATTGGCCACAACAATGGAGCGCAGTGCACTGAAGTCTGTCTGCAGCTGCTTGTCGTCTACTGACCAGAACCGGTGGAAGAGCAGGTTTTTCTGGTACCTATGGAAACAAAACCTACTCCTCAGGAACCTCTGTGTGTTGGATGGACAGGTGAAAGACCACAATATATCTATCCCACAGCCCTCTTCCCTGGCCCTTGCCTTCAGAGATCAAACCCATCCCTGTTTTTTTATCTCAGAGCTGCATGGTGGAGCTCTAACTGACTCCAGATGTGCGGAACCCCAGTGACCCAGCTCAAAAACTGTTAAGTCATAGTAGCATCTGATGTTCATGGATGTTTTTGTCTGGAATAAAATGTACAGGCCAGTGTGTGTGTTAATACATCCCTATGCTCTTACCACAATGCCTTACCATTCCACTACAGGCACCATCTCATCATCCGGCTGGTTCCCCACAACATGGTCAATGAAGTTCAGTAATCCACTGGGTCTGTAACGTTAGATAAGGCCTCACAGTGATGTCAACTGTTTAACTGAAACAGTCACTCAAATTCTGTCTTGTTTACAATGGTCTGTAAAGAGCACTCTCATCTCTAACACCAGATAAAATAGTTCATACTCACAGCTTGGCCAACAAGGGGTCCCGGTGGAGAGGAGTATGGAACCCTGGGAGGAACAGCCCATTGTAGGCAGTCCTCTCCACAAATGTGTGTGTGGTGTCCCCATACTGTAGAGATATAAGAGAACATCCCAAATCTTGAGCATACTGTAAATCTCCTTTTCGGCACTCAGATTCACCAGATATTGATCGTCTTACCGTCTGGAGAACAGCTAGTTTTACCCTGCCATATTTGTCCTCCAGTACATACGGCTCTTTCACTATGATGGCACCACGCTCTCTGGCTTTCTGAAGAGTATAATATGAATGAAGACAGATAAACATATGCATCTGATGAAGATCCAGGAAGATTAAAAAATAATAATATTTTCAATAAATCAAAGAAAACGATTGCAATCCAACAGAATATTTTAACCCATCTCATTAGGAAAGAGGCATTCTCCTCATTCCAGAAAGAGCAGTGACATTGGTTTAAATGGTAAGCCTGCTATGGTACCTGCACAAGGTAATCACAGTTCTCCACAGTGAATGCAATGTCCTTGGCTCCATCCCCATGTTTGACCAAATGCTCCCCCATTTCTGAATAAAAGAGGTGGACAAAAGTATACTGAAATCAGAGTGAGTGAAGTAGCACACTAGTCAGTGACAGCCAATCTCATCATATCTAACCACATGAAGGATGACTTTTTTGTGTCATACTGTACCTTTGTTTCCAGGGTTGAGAGCGGATGCGAATACATAAATAATCTGTGAAAGAAAAAGAGGCAAAAAGTTACACGGTGGACAACCAAGGACCTCCATCACTTGTATCAAGTTACCTCGCTATTATAAATATGTGCCATAATGAATTCAGAATGCCGCCACTCTGCTCACCTTGTCTTGTTTGACCACATGGGACACCACATCCCGGCAGCCTGTCTCTAAACCCCGATAGGCCAACGGTTCAAATCCAAGCTTGTTACAATAGTAAGATGCTGCCTGTTGAAACAGAAGAAAAAGCACTATTGCCACTCACAATCAATCCCCAAGCAATACAATATTTGTACATTTACTATCAGGAAAAAAAAACGTAATAATAGTGTGTTGTGAACTGTAAAGGACTGTGGTGGGGACGCCACCTCCTGGTGATGGTGTGGAAAACCTACGGCTTCTGGATCAAATTAAGAGCATGAAGAATGGTGGGGTCTACTCTGAGGTTGCATGCCTATTTCCCCCACCCCTTAAGAGAGCCAATAGCCACCCCTCAGTGAATACTCCTTTAACTTGGAGAAAGTTCAGGAAAATATTTACCACATGCAAAAAGAGTGAAAAACAACTATAATGGCACATGATTCTCATACCTGTTTGGCATTTCCAACCCAGAATGTGATGTGGTCGAAACAGACGAACTTGCCGTGGTCGTGCTATGAACACATCCAGGACAATTTAATACCGGTATGTAAGGGGGACACACACTTAGCATCAGCCCATTCATTCATTTATGACATAGCAATTAGAAATTCTTAGATGTAAGAGACATATTATTGTACATTTAAACATCTTGGTAGGCTATTTACACATTTTAAATAAATGTTTAAGTTTCTCAACTACTGAATCATACTTTGAACTTGTTGAAAGTCCTAATAATAATTATGTGTTCATTTAAATGTCTATGGGCAATTCAAAAATATGAGTAATTAAAAAACTAACCTTTTCACCTCTGTCCATGTAGGTAGTCTAAATAGATAGATACAAAACATAACACATCAGCATTAACGTTAAAGACCATTCTTTCAATAGCTCAAAAATATTGTAATGCGAAATTGAAATAAGACATTGAATAAGACAATTTTCGAGTAAATATATATTTTATCTTACCATCCTGTAACCTTAGCCTTTCAACTGCTTGAAAAGAAAATCGGTACAATAAAGTCGAGTGTTTAAACGTTCAGAATCAAGTTGGAACTTCCACGCCCCCGGTCTTCGAGGAGGAGGAGAGTGGGAGCGAGGGAGAAAGACAGACAGAAAGATAAGAGAGAATAACAGTGATGCTCACTTTAGGTTACACAATCATGTCGCATCATAATTTACATAAACAAATCATAGTTATCAAACGCTTGACTCTGCATAGAGCTTTGAAGACATTTTATACCAAACGTTTATATTGGGTGAATCACATAACTTATAGGTGTGTACTTCACATATAATATCAGAAAAACACGCACTTACCTTCTCTACTCAAACACACTTCTCTACTCAAACACACTTACCTTCTCTACTCAAACACACTTCTCTACTCAAACACACTTACCTTCTCTATTCAAACACACTTACCTTCTCTACTCAAACACACTTCTCTACTCAAACACACTTACCTTCTCTACTCAAACACACTTCTCTACTCAAACACACTTACCTTCTCTACTCAAACACACTTCTCTACTCAAACACACTTACCTTCTCTACTCAAACACACTTCTCTACTCAAACACACTTACCTTCTCTACTCAAACACACTTCTCTACTCAAACACACTTACCTTCTCTACTCAAACACACTTCTCTACTCAAACACACTTACCTTCTCTACTCAAACACACTTCTCTACTCAAACACACTTACCTTCTCTACTTATGTTATATTTCAACAGTCAGGCCGGCCATGTGTTTGTATTTAGTCTCGAGAGGAGGTTCACTCATTGAGGTTTCCTATTGGCTGTTCGTTGGGAAGTATGTTGGAGTCAGTTATCCACAATTTTGACATGAAACAAGTTTATGCTTATTGTGGACCATTGCAGTAATTACTATTGGTAGGCTACAATAGCCCCCTCCCCTTTTCACAATCAGTGGCCTAATCTGTTAATTAATTAGTATGTATGAGAAAGTGTTTTATACCTCTTGCATCATTCTTTATAAATCCTTTATCATCAACATGTGTATGAAAATGGTTCTTCCATAAATGTTCATTGATCTATTTGTGTGTGTGAATACAATGTACATTTGCCCAATGTGTCAATATTGACAGCCCGCACAACTGATTTACTTAGTAGTGAATATGAAACACTACAACACTACAGTTCTTCTCCTCAAGTGACCTAATAGTCTCAAAATGTGATGGGAATAAATTGTTTAAATTCCTGCATAAATGGGGACACCATGTAACCCTAGTGTGGACATGTAATGGGATGGCTGCTGAAAAATGTATTATTCCTACAGAAGATGACATTTGACAGATTGTCAAATTTCACTACAGCAGAAATAGACACCGATCGAGCTATTCATTGTTTCCTAGATAGTGAGCAGCTTAAGTTTCATAGAGTCAACCAGATCAACACAACAAGAGGTTGCACCTTGTCATAGTGATTATTATATTGTAGTTGTTTTTTTTTTTACAGCCATGTGGCTTTATGTCCCAATGGGGGTGAAAAGGATTAAATACATCAATGAAACAATGCATTTCATAACTCTGTAATTCCCTTCAAGCATAGGGTCATTACACTGACTGACCCCTTGTATTCATAGGACTCAGTTTTCGAGAAATAAGTGACACTATCCGACAGGTGGTCAGAATGTTGGGCCAGTTACCAAAAGGTTGCTAGTTAGAATCCCGAGCTGACTAGGTGAAATCTGTCAATCTGCCCTTGAGCAAGGCACTTAAACTTGATTGCTCCAGGGTTGCCATCAATAATGGCTGATCTCTGTCCGTGACCCCAGTCCCAGGGCGAGTGGTATATGCAAAAAACTAATGACCATTTCCCCCCAACACATTTATACAGGTTATACACATGTACATGTGTGAAACAAGACAAATATAGAGAAAGGGAAAGGGGGATACCTAGCCAGTTGTACAACTGAATGTCTTCAACTAAAATGTGTCTTCCGCATTTAACCCAACCCCTCTGAACCAGAGAGGTGAGGAATATAAGCAACCCCTATTTGACATTTGACCGTGCAAGCTCTCTGGTGTAACAATATGTACCCAATATGTACCCGATGTGAGTAAGACCTTTAAACAGGTCAACATTCACAAGGCCGCAGGGCCAGATGGATTACCAGGACGCATACTCAAGAGCATGCACTGAACAACTGGCAAGTGTCTTCACTGACATTTTCAACCTATCCCTGATCCAGTCTGTAATATCTACATGTTTCAAGCATGTTCCTGTGCTCAAGAATGGCAAGGTAACCTGTCTAAATGACTATAGCCCCATGCACTCACATTTGTAGCCATGAAATGCATTGAAAGGCTGGTCACGACTATTTGCGTTGACCCCCTTTTTATTTGCACTTACTCTCTTGCACTGGCTCTATGCATACTCACTGGAATCTACCCACACACTCACACATGCTACACTGACACCCAACACACACACACTTTCACACTCTTTCACACTCTTCATATACGCTGCTGCTCCTCTGTTTATGATCTATTCTGATTGCCTAGTTACTTTTAGCCCAACCTACATGTAAATATTACCTCAATTACCTCAACTACCTCATACCTCATACCCCTGTACATTGACTCATACCCCTGTACATTGATTCAGATGACCATCCTACCCATGCTAGATTACGGAGACGTACTTTATAGATCGGCAGGTAAGTGTGCTCTTGAGCGGCTAGATGTTCATTACCATTCAGCCATCAGATTTGCCACCAATGCTCCTTATAGGACACATCACTGCACTCTATACTCCTCTGTAAACTGGTCATCTCTGTATACCCGTTCCAAGACCCACTGGTGGATGCTTATTTATAAAACCCTCTTAGGCCTCACTCCCCCCTATCTGAGATGCCTGCTGCAGCCCTCATCCTCCACATACAACACCCGTTCTGCCAGTCACATTCTCACAGTTTTGTCTCCATCTCTTCATTCAAAGACTACCAAGCTGTGTTGTCATGTGTTGCTGCCATGCTACAGTGCCTTGCAAAAGTATTCACCCCCTTGGCATTTTTCCTATTTTGTTGCATTACAACCTGTAATTGAAATGGATTTTTATTTGGATATCATGTAATGGACATACACAAAATAGTCCAAATTGGTGAAGTGAAATTTAAAAAATGTATTGTTTCAAAAAATTATAAAAAACAAAAAATGTAAAAGTGGTGCTTGCATATGTATTCACCCCCTTTGCTATGAAGCCCCTAAATAAGATCTGGTGCAACCTTCAGAAGTCACATAATTAGTTAAATAAAGTCCACCTGTGTGCAATCTAAGTGTCACATGATCTGTCACATGATCTCAGTATATATACACCTGTTCCCCACAGTGAAGCATGGTGGTGGTGGCATCATGCTGTGGGGAGGTTTTTCATCGGCAGTGACTGGGAAACTGGTCAGAATTTAAGAAATGATGGATGGTGCTAAATACAGAGAAATTCTTGAGGGAAACCTGTTTCAGTCTTCCAGAAATTTGAGAC
The DNA here is from genome assembly GCF_018296145.1 of Oncorhynchus tshawytscha. NCBI lineage: Eukaryota > Metazoa > Chordata > Actinopteri > Salmoniformes > Salmonidae > Oncorhynchus > Oncorhynchus tshawytscha. The sequence goes on from NC_056432.1 coordinate 24,280,903, forward strand.
TGGGACGGGGGTTCATCTTTCAGCAGGACAATGACCCTAAGCATACTGCTAAAGCAACACTCGAGTGGTTTAAGGAGAAACATTTAAATGTCTTGGAATGGCCTAGTCAAAGCGAAGACCTCAATCCAATTGAGAATCTGTGGTATGACCTACAGATTGCTGCACACCAGAGGAATGCATCCAACTTGAAGGAGCTGGAGAAGTTTTGCATTGAAGAATGGGCAAACATCAGAGTGGCTAGATGTGCCAAGCTTATATAGACATACCCCAAGAGACTTGCAGCTATAATTGCTGCAAAAGGTGGCTCTACAAAGTATTGACTTTGGGGGGGGGGGGATGAATAGTTACGGACGCTCAAGGTTTCAGTTTTTTTGTCTTATTTCTTGTTTGTTTCACAATAAAAAATATTTTGCATCTTCAAAGTGGTAGGCATGTTGTGTAAATCAAATAATACAAACCCCACAAAAAATATATTTTATTCCATGTTGTTAGGCAATAAAATAGGAAAAATGCCAAAGGGGGTGAATACTTTCGCAAGCCACTGTATGTTGTTGTCTTAGGTCTCTCTTCATGTAGTGTTGTGGTGTCTCTCTTGTTGTGATGTGTGTTTTGTCCTATATTTTCTATTTCTTTATTTTTTTAAATCCCAGACTCATCCCCGCAGTTGGCCTTTTGCCTTTTGGTAGGCCGAGCATTTCACGCCCAATTGTCTCATTCTGACTTGGGTTTTTGCAAATGACCCAAGCTATCAAACTGATGTTAATACAGTTGAAGTCGGAAGTTTACATACACTTAGGTTGGAGTCATTTTCAACCACTCAACCACTCTTGAAGATGCAATGTACAGGGGTATTGAACTTTGCGACCTTTTGCCACATTTCAGGCTTCAAACATAAAGATATAAAACTGTATTTTTTTGTGAAGAATCAACAACAAGTGGGACACAATCATGAAGTGGAACGACATTTATTGGATATTTCAAACTTTTTTAACAAATCAAAAACTGAAAAATTGGGCGTGCAAAATTATTCAGCCCCTTTTACTTTCAGTGCAGCAAACTCTCTCCAGAAGTTCAGTGAGGATCTCTGAATGATCCAATGTTGACCTAAATGACTAATGATGATAAATACAATCCACCTGTGTGTAATCAAGTCTCCATATAAATGCACCAGCACTGTGATAGTCTCAGAGGTCCGTTAAAAGCGCAGAGAGCATCATGAAGAACAAGGAACACACCAGGCAGGTCCGAGATACTGTTGTGAAGAAGTTTAAAGACGGATTTGGATACAAAAAGATTTCCCAAGCTTTAAACATCCCAAGGAGCACTGTGCAAGCGATAATATTGAAATGGAAGGAGTATCAGACCACTGCAAATCTACCAAGACCTGGCTGTCCCTCTAAACTTTCAGCTCATACAAGGAGAAGACTGATCAGAGATGCAGCCAAGAGGCCCATGATCACTCTGGATGAACTGCAGAGATCTACAGCTGAGGTGGAAGACTCTGTCCATAGGACAACAATCAGTCGTATATTGCACAAATCTGGCCTTTATGGAAGAGTGGCAAGAAGAAAGCCATTTCTTAAAGATATCCATAAAAAGTGTTGTTTAAAGTTTGCCACAAGCCACCTGGGAGACATACCAAACATGTGGAAGAAGGTGCTCTGGTCAGATGAAACCAAAATTGAACTTTTTGGCAACAATGCAAAACGTTATGTTTGGCGTAAAAGCAACACAGCTCATCACCCTGAACACACCATCCCCACTGTCAAACATGGTGGTGGCAGCATCATGGTTTGTGCCTGCTTTTCTTCAGCAGGGACAGGGAAGATGGTTAAAATTGATGGGAAGATGGATGGAGCCAAATACAGGACCATTCTGGAAGAAAACCTGATGGAGTCTGCAAAAGACCTGAGACTGGGACGGAGATTTGTCTTCCAACAAGACAATGATCCAAAACATAAAGCAAAATCTACAATGGAATGGTTCAAAAATAAACATATCCAGGTGTTAGAATGGCCAAGTCAAAGTCCAGACCTGAATCCAATCGAGAATCTGTGGAAAGAACTGAAAACTGCTGTTCACAAATGCTCTCCATCCAACCTCACTGAGCTCGAGCTGTTTTGCAAGGAGGAATGGGAAAAAATGTCAGTCTCTCGATGTGCAAAACTGATGGAGACATACCCCAAGCGACTTACAGCTGTAATCGCAGCAAAAGGTGGCGCTACAAAGTATTAACTTAAGGGGGCTGAATAATTTTGCACGCCCAATTTTTCAGTTTTTGATTTGTTAAAAAAGTTTGAAATATCCAATAAATGTCGTTCCACTTCATGATTGTGTCCCACTTGTTGTTGATTCTTCACAAAAAAATACAGTTTTATATCTTTATGTTTGAAGCCTGAAATGTGGCAAAAAGTCGTAAAGTTCAAGGGGGCCGAATACTTTCGCAAGGCACTGTATATAGGCAGCAGCCTCTAATGTGCTAGTTATGGCTATTTAACAGTCTGATGGCCTTTAGATAGAAGCTGTTTTTCAGTCTCTCTGTCCCTGCTTTGATGCACCTGTACTGACCTCGTCTTCTGGATGATAGCGGGGTGAACAGGCAGTGGCTCGGGTGATTGTTGTCCTTGATGATCTTTTCGGCCTTCCTGTGACATCGGGTGAGGTACAGTATCTGTATGACGGTCCAGTGACTTAGTGAATTGGGACTTAGCCTAGTTAATCAATTAGACTGTGTTACAAATGCTGTTATTATTTCTAAGTCTAAAGTATCCAAACTATTAAAAAATACAAATGTGATTGTTCACTTTAAACACAAAGGCCTGTGACAAATTCCAGGTTTGTGAGAACTATTCATATAACTGAATATAAGGCAGATTGCAGTGTATTCCTATGACATCTTGACCCATTGGGGGAAATAAGCAACACCTCAGGCAATTAAGACCCTCGTAGTCACAGGGCTTAGAGAACAGTGTATAGTCACAGAGTTTACAGATCAGTGTATATATTTAGTGCAGGAGAACAAGACAGCAGCACAGACCAAGCACAGAGTTGAGGTATAACAATGAGTGAGTTATCTTCAGATAAACCACCACAGCAACTGGATGCAGGGACACCAGGAGAACAGGATGGAGCGGAGTCTCTTGACAAAGCAGTGGACGTTTCTCGACCCATCTCTCTCCTAGTTAATTCTCTCAAACTTAGTGACGAAGCCTTGGAGGACTGCATCCCTGCAGAGAGGACTACTCAAGCAAAGATGCAGTCTGTTTTCCAGCAGGTGCGCAAGCAGGTCAAATCCCAGCTGAGCATGAACGTCCCAAGGGATGGCATTCGGGAACTAGTTCAGAAGGTCAAAAGCAGAGAGCTGGAGATGGCATAGGTGAACGGCCCCAATGACACTGAGAAGGCAGGTGCAGAATTTTGGAAGGCGAGTGTACAGGTGAGATGGATGTCAAAAGGGAGGAGCTTATAGCGTTTTTTCAACAGGAGCTGGAGACCAGTAAAGAGGTAATGAGGGGTGAGTTTAAAGAGCAGATAACCCAACTGCGGATAGAAATGCAAGTCTACACAGGCTAGATTCTGAAGGGTCTGGAGTTCAAGGTGCAGAACAGGCAAACATACTCCCACAGTGTACTGTGTATCAAGCAGAACAGTCAGAGACCAGAAGTCTTGAGAAGAAGAAGTTTCCAGCAGCACCCTTACTGAGCCCTGTTAAGACCAGAGTTCTGAGCAGAACCACGACAAATCTCACCCCCAAGACATGTCCCCCGATTGTCCTCTTGCCATGCTCTAAATCAGAGACCTTGATCTCCTCCATGGAGAACAGTACTCTGCTTCTCCTCAAGGATCCAGACTTCTTTGTTCTCCTATCTCTGAACACCTGTCACGACTTCCGCCAAAATTCGGTCCCTCTCCTTGTTCGGGCTGCGTTCGGCGGTCGACGTCACCTGCCACTGCCGATCCACTTTTCATTTTCCATTTGTTTTGTCTTAGTCTTACACACCTGGTTTCACTCACCCAATTACCTGTTCATTATTTAACCCTCTGTTCCCCATGTTTGTTTGTGAGTGATTGTTCTTTGTAAATCGGTCCGTTATTATGGGCTCGTATATTTGGCTTGTATTTTTGAATTTTGAGTAAAGTACTTTGATTACTCATGTCAGCTGTCCTGTGCCTGACTCTCTTCACCAGCTACACACAAGACCCCATTACAACACATCAGTCCTGTGGACCTCTACCCCTACCTGCCCTTCTCATAAGCTGCCTTATCTGATGTCAGTGCAGCCAGCCACACAGACCTGTTGAGTTGGTGGGCTCAACATCAGGTGGGATGCAGTTGTTTACATTATATTTTCACTATAAGTGAAATAGTACTTTCACTTATTTTGCAAATAAATGTTGCATATTAGGTTGCATATAAACGTCTACAGAAAATAAAGAAATGCCAATGGCGGAGGTGTTGCTGTTTATATTCAGAACCACAGTCCTGTGAAGCTTAGAGAGGATCTCATGTTAAATACAGTTGAAGTAATATGGCTACAGGTACATCTGCCTTACCTAAAGCAATTTTTTGTGGACATTGCTATAGACCACCACGTGTTAACAGTCAGTGTCTGGATAACATGTGTAAAATGCTTGATAATGTATGTGATATCAACATAGAGTTATATTTTCTGGGTGATTTAACTATTGACTGGCTTTCATCAGGCTGCCACTCAAGAAAAAGCGTCAAACTGTAACCAGTGTCTGCAACCTGGTTCAGGTTATCAGTCAACCTAAAAGGGTGTGTAAAGAGTAGCAACCAGACACTGCACTTGACACATTTAATAAATGGCTAATTCCAGTTACTAATAAGCATGCACCAATTAAGTGAAAATGACTGTGAAAACTGTTAAATCCCCATGGATTAATGAGGAATGGACAAATTGTATGGTTGAGAGGGATGAGGCAAAAGGAATGGCAAATATGTCTGGCTGCACAACCGAATGGCAAATGTACTGCAAATTGAGAAATCATGTGACTAAACTGAATAAAATGAAGAATAAACTATACTATGAAACAAAGATAAAAGATATAAAGAATGATAGTAAGAAGCTTTGAATCATTCATTGATTCAAAGCACCGGGGTCTGACAACTTGGATGGAAAATTACTGAGGATAATAGCGGATGATATTGCCACCCCTATTTGCCATATCTTCAATCTAAGCCTACTAGAACGTGTGTGCCCTACGTGTGTGCGCTCAAGCCTGGAGGGAAGCAAAAGTAATTCCGCTACCCAAGAATAGTAAATCCCCCTTTACTGGCTCAAATAGCCGACCAACCAACCCTTAGTAAACTTTTGGAAGAAATTGTGTTTGACCAGAAACATGCTATTTTACTGTAAACAAAAACAGCTTTCAGCAAGCTTATAGGGAAGGACATTAAACAAGCACAGCACTTACACAAATTACATTTATAAAAAGATTGTGGGAGCTGTTTTGTTAGACTTCATTGCGGCTTTTGACATTATTGATCATAGTCTGCTGATGGAAAAAGGTATGTGTACTGGCTATACACCTCCTGCTATATTGTGGATAAAGAGTGGCCTGTCTAACAGAACACAGAGGGTGTTCTTTAATGGAAGCCTCTCCAACATAACCCAGGTAGAATCGGGAATTCCCCAGGGCAGTTGTCTAGGCCCCTTACTTTTTTCAATCTTCACTAACGGCATTTGAGTAAAGCCAGTGTGTCTATGTATGCGGATGACTCAACACTATACATGTCAGCTATTACAGAGAGTGAAATCACTGCAACACACAAAGACCTGCAGTTAGTTTCAGAATGGATAGCAAGAAAAAAGTTAGTCCTAAATATTTCAAAAACTAAAAGCATTGTATTTGGGACAAATCATTAACTAATAAACCCTAAACCTTAACTAAATAAATAATAAATGTAATAAATCAATGTGGAAATTTACCGAGGTTAAGGTTTAGTCTCCCGACCCCTCCTGCCTCAGCCTCCAGTATTTATGCTGCAATAGCTTATGTGTAGGGGAGCTAGGGTCAGTCTGTTATGCCTGGAGTATTTCTCCTGTCTTATCCTGTGTCCTGTGTGAATTTAAGTATGCACCCTCTAATTCTCTCTCCCTCTCCTCCTGGAGGACAGCCCTGGGACCATGCCTCAGGACTACCTGGCCTGATGACTCCTTGCAGTCCTCAGTCCACCTGCTCGTGCTGCTGCTCCAGTTTCAACTGTTCTGCCTGCGGCTATGGAACCCTGACCTGTTCACCAGACATGCTACCTTGTCCTGGACCTGCTGTTTTCAACCCTCTCTCTTTCTACCACACCTGCTGTCTCTAATTCTGAATGCTCAGCTATGAAAAGCCAACTGACATTTACTCCTGAGGTGCTGACCTGTTGCACCCTCTACAACCACTGTGATTATTATTATTTGACCCTGCTGGTCATCTATGAACGTTTGAACATCTTGGCCATGTACTATTATAATCTCTACTAGGCACAGCTAGAAGAGGACTGGCCACCTGCAGAGCCTGTTTCCTCTCTAGGTTTATTCCTAGGTTCCTGCCTTTCTAGGAACTTTTTCCTAGCCACTGTGATTCTACATCTGCATTGCTTGCTGTTTGGAGTTTTAGGCTGCGTTTCTGTATAGCACTTTGTGACATTAGCTGATGTAAAAAGGACTTTATAAATACATTTGATTGATTGAATTTGAATGACTGCTTGGAGTTACCCTGGATTGTAAACTGTCATGGTCAAAACATATTGATACAACAGTAGCTAAGATCAGGAGAAGTATGTCCATAATAAAGCACAGCTCTGCCTTTTTAACAACACTATCAACAAGGCAGGTCCTATAGGCCCTAATTTTGTTGCACCTACCACAAAGAGGGACCTCAGAAAATAAAAATGGTCTCAGAACAGGGCAGCACGGATGGCTCTTAAATGTACACGGAGAGCTAACATTAATAATTTACATGTCAATCTCTCATGGTTCAAAGTGGAGGAGAGATTGACTTCATCACTACTTGTTTTTGTAAGAGGTGTTGACATGCTGAATGCATGAGTTGTCTGTTTAAACTACTAGCACACAGCTCAGACACCCATGCATACCCCACAAGACACCAAAGGTCTCTTCACAATCCCCAAGTCAAGAACAGACTATGGGAGATGCGGGGTACTACATAGAGCCACGATTACATGGAACTCTATTCCACATCAGGTAACTGATGCAGGCAGTAGAATCAGATGTGAAAAAAAGGTAAAATACACCTTATGGAACAGCGGGGACTGTGAAGAGACACACACACAGGCACAGACAGACATACACATGATAAGACACACACGTATACATGGATTTTGAATTATAGATATGTGATAATAGAGTAGTGGCTTGAATGTGTTGTGAAAAGTGTTATGAAATGTAATGTCATGTAATATTTTAAATTGCATATACAGTGGGGAGAACAAGTATTTCATACACTGCCGATTTTGCAGGTTTTCCTACTTACAAAGCATGTAGAGGTCTGTAATTTTTATCATAGGTACACTTCAACTGTGAGAGACGGAATCTAAAACAAAAATCCAGAAAATCACATTGTATGATTTTTAAGTAATTAATTTGCATTTTATTGCATGACATAAGTATTTGATCACCTACCAACCAGTAAGAATTCCAGCTCTCACAGACTTGTTAGTTTTTCTTTAAGAAGCCCTCCTGTTCTCCACTCAATACCTGTATTAACTGCGCCTAGGGTAAACCTTAGTCGACTCTGTTCATAACATATTTTAGTTTGGGAACTGAAAACTGTATTGAGATCAAATGTTTCATCGATGAGAAAATGTGCATAATGTCGGCCAAAATGCATCTCGTTCCAGGTTCTCCCTCTGCCCACCAGTGGGCTTCCTTTTCACTACCATATTTGGTAGTGAGGGGAAACACCAAGCGGATGTTTCACATTTATACATCCAGTGAAATTTCTGTCTCATCGTTCTGTCTCATCGTCTCATCTGTGGTACTACGGTGTTTAACCGCAGTCTGAATCTGGAAATTGACGTTGATTGGTTCAAATGGTTTCGCGGCTCGCGCTGAGGGTGCAGAGGATTTCTTTCTTCAACTTCTGCTGCCATCTGCTGACTAAAGTTGGGATTTGCAAACTGCTCTGTTACCTCTTTTTGGTCAGCAGATGGCAGCTTCATAAAATACATGTATTTTCATCAACAGAAAAGTTTCTGCTGGAAATGTAATTGGAGTAGGTGTTTGCAATTTGTAGTTTGTATTTGCAACTTGGGGCGGCAGGGTAGCCTAGTGGTTAGAGAGTTGGACTAGTAACCTGCAAGGTTGCAAGTTCAAACCCCCAAGCTGACAAGGTACAAATCTGTCGTTCTGCCCCTGAACAGGCAGTTAACCCACTGTTCCTAGGCCGTCATTGAAAATAAGAATTTGTTCTTAACTGACTTGCCTAGTTAAATAAAGATCAAATAAACTTGAAGTAATGACTTTATACTACTTTATACTTTATATCGAATCCCCGAGCTGACAAGGTACAAATCTGTCGTTCTGTCCCGGAGCAAGGCAGTCAACCCACTGTTCCTCAGGCGCCGAAGATGTGGATATCGATTAACACCATGCCCAACCTGGACGCGATTTAGGCAGCCCCCCGCACCTCTCTGATTCAGAGAGGGTTGTGTTAAATGCGGAACACACATTTCAGTTGAAGGCATTCAGTTGTACAACTGACTAGGTATCCCCCCTTTCCCCATCTGTCCCAAACTCCCTGCTTGCCTTAGCTCGCACATGAAGCTAACTTACATTGGGGCACCTGTCAGGAAGAAAGGATGGGGGAAGGGGCTATATGGCGGTGGTTTGTTGTCTCTACAGGCCCTAGGATTCACGATGCAGGAGAATGGAAGGGTGCATGTGAGAGGAAGGAGGTGTAGACAGAGCATAGCATCACACCAAGTAATAACTGAGGCAGCTTTGTTCTGTTATATTTGTGTAGCAATGGCCCCTATTGATATCTGCTCAAATCGAGGAAACTGTCAAGGGCACCTGGCAAGAGTTCGAGACAATAATGTTAATGGTGTCGCTTGAGGTCTACTGGGTGAGACATGGTGAGAAATATGGAAGAACACAGATATATATTATAATGACCTATCTAAGTCATAGCCTCGGAAGCCCAGGCTTTTCGCTTCAACGAGACGAGATATGGAAGGCTAAATCTCCTGAATGAGTCCAATTCGTATATATCAGAACTTATCATTTGAGTTTGGAGACAATTGGTTTAAAGTTTTAAAAATTCAAGAGTTCTCCTTTTTTGAATATTTTTGCATGATCTGAGCACCTGAATGCATCCAGCTGAACTGGCACTGGGTATGGGCAATGACAGGAGATGCATTTAAGTCTGTAACGGGCATGGGGGGCCGTGTGCCCAGAGGCACCCCTCTCTCACAATGGATGGGATAGAAGATGTTGTGAAGAGGAGCTTTGTACCCCAGGGAGGATGAGCTCTGAGCGCCCAAATCCGGGGGACCATGAGCCGAGCACATTCAGTTCTGGCCAAGGCGCGCTGTCATCGGAAGCATCGCATCTCTGCTAACGATGTCCACCCAAAGCAATGCTAATTAACATCTGTATGCCTTGGTTATTTGACATTTCTTAATATTATAAGGAATCTAGTCATCACTCAGTCATCACTCAGTCATCACTCAGTCATCACTCAGTATAGTTCAGTAATAATAGAAGTCAGCAGGGCTTCAAACATTTAAAAAATATTTTTATGACCAGGTTGATTTTTCATCCATCCCTGCCCAATGATTTTGAAAACCAAGGTGTAAAAACAGGAAAGCTCACTGAAGACCACATGGTCATTAACTGACAGGATGAGGGATCCAGGCGGCACCGTGTCTGTCCATCCGTATTACCCCGCTTCCCCATTGTTCATTTCCCTCAAACCACATATGCACTTCCTCCTTTTTGAACCTTTTTAACTGCTTATTGATGTTTATTGCAAAGTTAAAACTGATGACAAAGTTATTGGTGTTGTGTTGGTGTTGACGTGTTGTACTGACATGGGAGAAGAGTGATTTTACTACTCCCTTCCTTCATACAAGAGTTGCTTTCTTTAAAAAAAAGATCCCCCTGAAGCTTTTTTTAATGGGGCATGATTTTTACCTTCTCAATCATATTTGAAAAGTGACAAATATATCAAATTATCAGCAAAGAACACAGATCATCAATGAGTCAAGCTTTATTCTATGCATATCTAATTTGGGCTTTACTAATTATCATACACCCACACCACCAATGGACGATCAGGTCCTATTAACAGCTCAACCCATTAGAAGGACAATGAGGAAGGAAGTCCCCCATTTTGAGGTCAATCAGTGTCACGCCCCCTGTGTTTATATCAGTCTCTTCTACAACACAGCTGTCTCTCAGGAATACACATGTTGTACTTTCTGTTGTGTAGAAAAAGCTTGCCATATTTGACTGAGATAGGTCGTATTATTGCTGAGTTTATGACGCTGCTTAAAATGTAGAGTATTCTACTTTCCTGTAAAATGTCCATCATAAGAATTATTCTTAGTGTTTTATGCTTCACTTATTGTATTATAACTTGAAAGGGTCTTAGTCTTCATGGTTTATATCCTCTTATGCACTCGTCGAACTGACTGAAATCCTTCTCACCCAAACAGACCTGTATGATACTGGATGGAATAAGGTGTGGTCCTGGGCCTGAACAAAACAAGAAGTCAAAACAATGTCGGTCCATTCAGAGAATCGGCTTTAATTAGATACCTGTTTGTGAATTTTCAGATCTCCCACCCAGTGAAGGCCCAAACGGCCAAACTACCATTATCATTCCAATGCTACGGCCTTACTGTAAACAGTACACATGTCTTGACCATCTCACCTGTATTGTAAAATGTGTTGGTGTAACAGGTTAGTGAGGGCAGGGCACTTCCTGGTCGAGCAGGACAGGTGATTCTGTAATGGATCACTACTCAACACACAGCCTTGGGGCACAGAGACTATCTGGAAAAATAACTTCTTACATTACACTTCTAGAAAGAAACACAGTACAGTGTACGACAGAGAAAAACAAACAAATAGAGAGAGAGAGAGTGAGAGATCGAGAGAGACAGAGAGGGAGGGAGGAGAAGGGAAGAGAATGGTTCTAGACTGTAACATCATGTGTGTGTATTGGCCATCCAGTGGCCCTCCGTTCCATTGTAATGCAGAAAGACCTGCATTTTTCAATTAGCTTAGAGTACAGGATCTTTAATTGCCATCTTTGTTTGGGTTTAAATCCCAATCATTGAGTGATAGTTGACAATTTGCTGGACATGTTGTGATTTTTTAAATTCTCCCCCATCCTCTAATAAATTACACTCTCTTCATTTTTCAACATCCATTGTCCATTATGGTTGTTATTTTAGTCACCATTCATCAAAGCACAAGTGTCTCACAGAGAAGACAGATAGTACCATGACAGTATTATTTAAGAATAGTTATTCCTATCGATCATTATCAATGGAGCTTTGTGTTAATGTTTTGCTCTGCAAACCGATTTCTAAACTATAGTGACATCTATAAATGAAACATTGGGTCATATGAAAAACCTAATCGTCAAATAAGCGACAGGAGTGTTGAGATAAACTTGCGGTATTGATCAACAGTGATAATCTATGCCTGGTGTTCCTTTTGTCCTCTCTGACCTTTCAGAGTGTAGAGAATCGAGTCCAAACAGAGGATAGAGGAGATCTGCCCTGATAGCTCTGTGGATGGATCTGCTCTCGTGAAATTAGTTAAGGTTTGTGCTGCAGTCATAAAATTATTATGAGGGGGTCCTGACAGAGTGGACGTGGACTGTCAGACTTTATAGGGGTTCTGCCCTTTGATCCCAACAGATTGGAACCAGCCAGGTGGATTAACGGGCTCCCCACCTGCCTGCCCTTTTGCTGAGGGTTGAAAAATACCAAATGAAATCTGAATTTTCTCAATCTGTGTTTTGCTCATCTATGTTTCTCCTTTTTTCATACACTCACAACCAGCATTTTCTTGGGATATGCCACACACAGGTGAGAATGCTGGTTGTGTATCAGAGTCAGGGCTCTGGTGGGAGCATGTGTGCAGAGTGTGTGCAGAGTGTGTGCTTCACGTACGTTAAGAACGGGGGAGAGTGATCAGAATGCATGCAACAGAGAATGATGTTTCCACACAACACAAGGCAGCTGGTAAGGCTGAAGTGCGTCGGACATAGCTGAACAATTGTTCAAGCACTGCAATGGAAGCTTGACTTGGAAAATGCCAAATGAATTTTCCAGAATGTGTAAAGGTATATGTCATGAAATTAGAGGAAAATGATGAAATGTAATCATGAAGACTCAAGCCGAGGTTTAAATCTGAGAGGAGATATTAGGATATTGAACTTTGAGGTTCCAAAAGATGAACTGTTGTCACTGTCAGTTATTTACTTTATCTTTGTAAGCTCTTTGAATATTTATTACACTGTGACACTGTCTGCTCTCGTTTCCAGAAGGATAGATGGCTCCTTTGAACTGGGGTAAAGTTGGAGATTGTTGACATTGGTTGAGTAGGTTCCTGTGTTGTTAAAGTGTTTAACCTCAGCTAATGTACTTTTCTCTATTCTATTCAATTTAATTTAAGGGGCTTTCTGCTCGTTACAGTAGAGAAGCAGGGTTGGGTGGGGTGGGGGGGATATCTAAAATATCAAAGGATCTCACTTTGGGGGCACCTCTGTGAGAGAAGAGAGAGACAACCCACAGAGTGGAGGGGTGTGTTTAAAGGTTTGGTCAACTGCAAATAACTTGAAATATAGGCTGTACAAGCACTTCTAATGAATTACCAATATGTCCTTATAGAGGATAAAGCTAACTCAATCTTCTAGAGAGGAAATCAGACAGTTTAACCCACCCAGACAGGAAAGGTGTACCTGCTACTTTCTGGGGTCCTCTTCCAGAGCTCAGACTTGGTCATGGCGAGCCCACTTGTTTTGATGGATCAGAGGCTCTATTGTCTAGACTAGCGTGGAGCCCATACACAGACACATTAAGTTATTAACAGTGATGTGTGAGTCCTAATCCTCCAGCCAGATAGGGTTTCCCCTCAAGGACAAGCAGACATCAGTCCCCCCACAAGCCCACAGTCTCCACTCAGCCTGTTTTTATCATTAGCTAGCATACATTTATATAATCACCAATAACACACTGCTTGTGCTAGAGATCACAGTCAATATACTATACATCCAATTACATCACGCTTCACATCAAACCTGTGGCTTATGGTGATATCTGATGTTGGTTGTATTTTTGAAATGGTCACTCAAATCTTGTTGAATCTGTTGAATCTGACACACTCTGTCATTCTACATTTAGCTTATGTTAACTTTCCATTAGATAGATATCCTGTCCTTTCATTCTTTCTATCTATCCCTCTTTTTCTTTCCCTCCCAAGTGGGACCAAATTGTGTTCCATTAAAGTCCCCCTAACTTGATCCCCTGATCGTGGGCTACAGTTGATCCAGGGTGTTCCAGCTCACAGGTACTCCTCACCCTGTGCTAAGCATGATGACACCCCAGGCCTCTTTGATCTGTGGATGGAGTGGGGGAGGTGAGGGGTCCCTAAACCTCTGTCCTCACAGCTCACTTTAAATCAAATCAAATCAAATTTTATTTGTCACATACACATGGTTAGCAGATGTTAATGCGAGTGTAGCGAAATGCTTGTGCTTCTAGTTCCGACAATGCAGTAATAACCAACGAGTAATCTAACCTAACAATTCCACAACTACTACCTTATACACACAAGTGTAAAGGGATAAAGAATATGTACATAAAGATATATGAATGAGTGATGGTACAGAAAGGCATAGGCAAGATGCAGTAGATGGTATTGAGTACAGTATATACATATGAGATGAGTAATGTAGGGTATATAAACATATAAAAGTGGCATAGTTTATAGTGGCTAGTGATACATGTATTACGTAAAGATGGCAAGATGCAGTAGATGATAGAGTACAGTATATACATATACATATGAGATGAGTAATGTAGGGTATGTAGACATTATATTAAGTGTCATTGTTTATAGTGGCTAGTGATACATTTTTTTTTACATCAATTTCCATTATTAAAGTGAGCTGGAGTTGAGTCTGTATGTTGGCAGCAGCCACTCAATGTTAGTGGTGGCTGTTTAACAGTCTGATGGCCTTGAGATAGAAGCTGTTTTTCAGTCTCTCGGTCCCTGCTTTGATGCACCTGTACTGACCTCGCCTTCTGGATGATAGCGGGGTGAACAGGCAGTGGCTCGGGTGGTTGTTGATCTTTATGGCCTTCCTGTGACATTGGGTGGTGTAGGTGTCCTGGAGGGTAGGTAGTTTGCCCCCGGTGATGCGTTGTGCAGACCTCACTACCCTCTGGAGAGCCTTACGGTTGTGGGCGGAGCTTGTTCCATTCTCTATGGTAACTTCACTAATGGGTTTTGTGATGTAAGTCTTAGTGTGTACAGACATGCCTTTGGGAAGTGCTTTTTTAAAATGAAAATTAGAGTATTTGAGGAACTGTTTGTATTTTGATATGCCTATGTATGTGTGTAAATGTGTTATGGGCTACATTCTCTGATCTCAGTGTGTTTTTTAGAACTTTATTTTGACATATGATACTGTGTGCATGTATGTTCATGAGACAGGTGGACAGATGCTGGGGGGGGATGTAGGCACAGTGTTGACAGGCTGTCGAACGTGTCACATCTCTGTTTACACGCACACATGAATTACTTTGTGTTTCTGTGCACTTGGGTGTGCTCGAAATGTGTGTGTGCATTTGTCACAGTGTGGGTGGGATAGGAAAGCAGGGAGATCTGAGGGAAGGTCCAGAGTAGTGGCCTGTCTGTGTTGTGTTTAGTTGTGGGGTGCTCAGATGCTCCATTTGGGTGTGGCAGCTCACACTGATGACACCACTCGAAGACAGACAACTGTTGGACTGGTGGTGAACATCGATTAAGCAGGGTATATGCTGCAGGGTTTTCTCCATTTTGGCAAGGTGACAGGTGACAGCTGTGTGACCGTTGAAGATAAACACAACCGTCCTCCCGAGCAAGCCCCCACCCTGATGAGGCGTTTCTGTTATTCATTGGGTTGGGGTCTTGAACACTGAAAAAAAGGTTGAACAACAACAAAACATGAAGGATTTCATTTAGAACACAGACAAATCTGTCGTTCTGCCCCTGAACAGGCAGTTAACCCACTGTTCCTGGGCCGTCATTGAAAATAAGAATTTGTTCTTAACTGACTTGCCTGGTTAAATAAAGGTTACATTTTTTAAATTTTTCATAAAAAATACATGTAAACATGTATGATGCACCTAAACACACACACACTCACTCAGGCACACACACACTCACTCAGGCACACACGCACGTGCTCACACACACGCAATCACAGCAAGCATGTCTGTGCTTTTAAAGAGCTAACATTTGTGTTTTTGTCACTGGCTTTAGCGTTCATATCCCCACGCTGCCTTGGTCAGCTTGTATTCTGGGTGAGTTATTCCAAAGGGGCCTTACTGGCTAACACCATCAGACAAGCTGTCAGTCCAATTCGTCGAAATAACAACAACAGGTCTGGCCAGTCTTCCATGTGCAAGATTCACTACACCCTATCTTTTATTACATTATCCCTTACCAGTCATTTGTTTATAATCAGCTAATCAGGTGTAATGATCAATATGCTTAGTCTGTCAAACTTAAATGCTTGAATTTACTTGTGTCCTTTAAGGGATGAGGTTATGGCATAAGGACAGAATAACAATCATATGTGATTTCTTTCATGCTCTATCATTGTCAAATATTTTCCATTTCCCCAGATGGTAAACGGGTAATATGATCTCTCACACACACAAAAAGATGAATTACTTCTCTCTCTCACTATTTCACATATGTAGTTTGTTTTGGCTGTGTTAAAGGATAAAATATAACAAAACTGTAAATATATGATCCTTTCCAATAACTCTCTATCTCTCTGTCTGTCTCCCCCTCTGATCACCCCAGGAAGAGTCCTCCGCTCTTATCACCGGCGTCTGTTGGTTTGAGCATCTGCAGACACCCCACTCCTCCCCCCACCTCCTCCCCACTCAGTGCTTCTAACTGCAATCTCTTGTCAACAGGGACAAACATTGACTTGTCCTGCAGCCCAACTTCTGCCAGGATTAGGAACCTAGACCCCCTCTTCCATCCAATCTAAACTCAGTGATTATGTCCAACAGAGTTCATTACTGTCAAATCAAAGAGCCCCTTAGAGGAGTCACTCATTGGTAATTACCCCATTATTCAGCCAACATGTGGGGGCTTGGCCTGCAAACTGCTCAGTGAATACAGCCCAGTCCAGTAGAACTGGAACTAGAGGTTCCCCTACTGGTGCTATGGGGTAGACAGTGATTCACGATGTGACAATATTTGTTTCTATTTGTATGGCATGATACATGTGGTCCCTGTATTTTTTTGTTATTCGTTATTCACTGTGTATTTATTCCTCATGTCACTATATATACAGTACCAGTCAAATGTTTGGACACACCTGCTCATTCCAGGGTTGTTCTTTATTTATTTTGTACTTTTCTACATTGTAGAATAATAGTGAAGTTGTCAAAACTATGAAATAACACGTTAAACAAATCAAAAATATTTTATATTTGAGATTCCTCAAAGTAGTCACCCTTTGCCTTGATGACAGCTTTGCATGATCTTGGCATTCTCTCAACCAGCTTCATGAGGTAGTCACCTGGAATGCAATGTATTTTCTTCTTAATGCGTTTGAGCCATCAGTTGTGTTTTGCAAAGGTAGGGGTGGTATACAGAAGATATCCCTATTGGTAAAAGATATTGTAGCAAGAACAGCTCAAATAAGCAAAGAGAAACGACAGTCTATCATTACTTTAAGACATGAAGGTCAGTCAATCCAGAAAATTTCAAGAACTTTTAAAGTTTCTTCAAGTGCAGTCGCAAAAACCATCAAGCGCTATGATGAAACTGGCTCTCATGAGGACCGCCACAGGAAAGGAAGACCCAGAGTTACCTCTGCTGCAGAGGTTAAATTCATTAGAGTTAACTGTCTCTCATGAGGACCACCACAGGAAAGGAAGACCCAGAGTTACCTCTGCTGCAGAGGTTAAATTCATTAGAGTTAACTGTCTCTCATGAGGACCACCACAGGAAAGGAAGACCCAGCGTTACCTCTGCTGCAGAGGTTAAATTCATTAGAGTTAACTGTCTCTCATGAGGACCACCACAGGAAAGGAAGACCCAGAGTTACCTCTGCTGCAGAGGTTAAATTCATTAGAGTTAACTGTCTCTCATGAGGACCACCACAGGAAAGGAAGACCCAGCGTTACCTCTGCTGCAGAGGTTAAATTCATTAGAGTTAACTGTCTCTCATGAGGACCACCACAGGACTTTGATTTTTTAATTGAACCTTTATTTAACTAGGCAAGCCAGTTAAGAATAAATTGTTATTTACAATGACGGCCTGCCCCGGCCAAACCCTAAACCGGACGACACTGGCCAATTATTCACCGCCCTACGGGACTCCCAATCACAGCCTGTTGTGATATAGCCTGGAATTGAACCCGGGTCTGTAGTGACACCCCTAGCACTGAGTGCCTTAGACCGCTGTGCCACTCGGGAGCCCAGAGTTACCTCTGCTGCTGCAAAGGATAAATTATTTAGAGTTAACTTTACCTCAGATTGCAGCCCAAATAAATGCTTTATAGAGTTCAAGTAGCAGACGCATCTCGAAATCAACTGTTCAGAGGGGACTGCGCAAATCAGGCCTTATTCTACAATGTAGAAAATAGTAAAAATAAAGAAAAACCCTTGAATGAGTAGGTGTGTCCAAACTTTTCACTGGTACTGTATATATATATATGATTAAAAAATTGTTTTTACTCTGCATTGTTGGAAAAGGACAAGTAATTAAGCATTTCACTGTTAGTCTACACCTGTTGTTTACGAAGCAAGTGACAAACCAAATATTTGATGTAATAATCTCTAGACATCGTTAAGTACTACACTTTTTCTCAAACCTCTGCATGGAATATACATTCGCAGGAGAAAGAGGTTTTCCTTATCTTTCAGATCTGTATATTGGTTTTGATTGAATAGGGTCTAGTGTTTGGTGCAGGGCTGTAAACCAAGAGGAAGACATTCATGGCAGATCTGTATATTGGTTTTGATTGAATAGGGTCTAGTGTTTGGTGCAGGGCTGTAAACCAAGAGGAAGACATTCATGGCAGATCTGTATATTGGTTTTGATTGAATAGGGTCTAGTGTTTGGTGCAGGGCTGTAAACCAAGAGGAAGACATTCATGGCAGATCTGTATATTGGTTTTGATTGAATAGGGTCTAGTGTTTGGTGCAGGGCTGTAAACCAAGAGGAAGACATTCATGGCAGATCTGTATATTGGTTTTGATTGAATAGGGTCTAGTGTTTGGTGCAGGGCTGTAAACCAAGAGGAAGACATTCATGGCAGATCTGTATATTGGTTTTGATTGAATAGGGTCTAGTGTTTGGTGCAGGGCTGTAAACCAAGAGGAAGACATTCATGGCAGATCTGTATATTGGTTTTGATTGAATAGGGTCTAGTGTTTGGTGCAGGGCTCTAAACCAAGAGGAAGACATTCATGGCAGAGCTGCAGCCCTCTGGGCATCCTTATCACTGAAAAAACAGGATGGTGTTGAAATCCTATACTCTCTGATGAAACTAATGTGAAAGTTCACATGTGCAGAATGAATGAAGCATTAACACACCATAACGATTAATCATGAATTTCCTCAAAGACTGAACTTTTTGTGTTACTTCAAACAGGATCAAAGTTAAAGAGAATACACATACCCCTATTCCTTGAGATAAAATTCCACATAAAGATCAACAAGGAGATCCATTTCATAGATCGTACTTCTTTAATACAGTAGTTAGTTACACAGATGTCAAAAACATATATGCAATACAATAAAAAATTCATGAAGTCCCCTTTCCTCCCCGGCACCAGAGGGCACTGTAAAG
The DNA here is from genome assembly GCF_018296145.1 of Oncorhynchus tshawytscha. Lineage (NCBI taxonomy): Eukaryota > Metazoa > Chordata > Actinopteri > Salmoniformes > Salmonidae > Oncorhynchus > Oncorhynchus tshawytscha. The sequence continues at coordinate 24,299,984 of NC_056432.1, forward strand.
CCCCCACCCACTTCCCTGACAACATTTGTCAGCTGCCATCTGCCTGTCTGCCCCTGTCTCCTCCTCAAACTCTGTAATTAAGCTGCAACACCTTTCCTCCTCTTACACCCCCCCCCCTCCTCTGCCCAGTCTCCTACCTTCACAAACAACAACCTGAAGAAGATATGGTCTCTTTGCAAACACATTTTCCCCTCTTTTACATTTCATTCATTTAACAAGTGCTTGTAATAAAACAAAATATCAACACATCTGAAACAGCAAAAGTATGAAAATACTGTACATTTGTGATTTACCCAGTGTAAACAGGTTTGCATGTGATATACATAACAACAACAGAAAAAAACCATCTGTCTTTTTGTTCAGGGTTCTGGTCCCTTATACAGTAAAGAATAACAGTTGAAAGGGAGAAGAGGAAAAATAGAGTCCGTCTGAAAAGTATATTTACCTTTCAGAGACGTTGTGGGGGGAAAAAGCAGCTATATGGAGCTCAGCCAACTCTCCCCAGATCCAGAGTCCAGTCCAAGGGGTTAGAGGGAACCTTTGTAGGGCTGAGGACTCCCTGGGCTTCTCCCCTACCCACTGAAGCACCCGTTGGGTTGAAATGGGTGAGAAATGTACATATACACAAAAATGAAAACATACTGTATATGCAAACCCATGTTTCGGAAAACAAAGTCATTGTTCATTGTCTGTTACGCCTTAAAAGCATTTGAGTAACGGACACCAAAAAACTGTGTGTTTACCAGTCAGTGTTCCTGTGGTGGCAGCAGGGAACCAGCCAGCAGTCCCACTCCACCTATCCCTCCTCTCTCTTTACACTTTGGTGGCCAGAGACTGTATCTCTGACTTCTGTGTCTGGGCGCTGAGCGTGGAGGACATGGAGCTCATCTGTCCATGCATGGCCTTCTTCAGGTTGAGCAGGCACAGGCACTGGGAGCGGAAGCGCAGGTCGAAGAAGGCGTACAGGAAGGGGTTGAGGCAGCTGTTAACGTAAGCCAGGCAGGTAGCATAAGGATGGGCCACCAGGAGGAAGCGCTCAAACCCACAGGAGCTGGGAGACAGGTTCAGGTAGGAGAGGGCGTCCATGCTCTTCAGCAAGTGGAATGGGGTCCAGCAAATGGCAAATACAACCACCAGGGTGGTGATGATCTTCAGCAGACGACGCTTCTTTTGGTCCTCCTTGCGCAGGTTGTTAAAGTGACGCGTGACGGTGCAGCCGATGAAGCAGTAGAAGATGGTCATGGCCAGGAACGGCAGGAGGAAGCCCAGGGCAGAGGACGACAAGCTGAGTCCTGCGATCCACAGGGACTCATGCCTCTCGTTTTGGGTGACCAGGCTGAAGTCCATGGCACAGGTGGTGCGGTTGCTGTTGATGTCGTCCACGGTGGTGCGGAACAGCAAAGTGGGCACAGCCAGCAGGCCTGAGAGGAGCCAGATGGCCCCCAGGGAAGCCAGCATTGTGCCCCGCGACCGCAGCCGGCTGCTGGACAGAGAGTGGACGATAGCCAGGTAACGGTCAAAGCTCAGGCAGGTAAGGCAGAAGACACTGGCGTACATGTTGACCAGCACCACGTAGCTGCTGATCTTACACAGGGCCACACCAAAGGGCCAGTGGTAGCCCAGTGCTGTGTACACGGCCCAGAGGGGCAGAGTGATCACAAAGGTGAGGTCAGCCAGGGCCAGGTTGCCTATGTAGACATCTGCTGCTCGGCGCTTGGACTTGGACCTCCAGACGGTGAAGATGACCACTCCATTCCCAGACAGGCCCAGGATGAAGATGAGCATGTAGAGGACAGGGATAAGGGAGTAGGATGGCTCCCACTCAGAGTAGTCACACATAGTTTCGTTGTCACCATAATCATAATCATAAGTATCTCTATACTCCACAGTGGGATCCATGTTCCAAGTCATGAGTATGAAATGAAAAATAATTTCAAACTTTTAAAATCCTTTCTGTACAGTCCAGAGCTGGTTCAGTAAAATTCAAACAAACCAAATGTCAACACTGAAAACTAGAGAAAAAGTCACATTTAAGGAATGGTCCCCATCAGTCACTGGAGGAGAGCACAGGCAGTATGAGTGAGTGGTGCAACGCTGCCTGGCTTTTTAAACTCGGTGCTCCACACCCCTAGTTCCCTCCCTCCCAGGACGAATCCCCCTCCCCCATGAAACACTTAGCCCTGCACCCCCTCCTCTCACCTCTCTCTAGAGCAGCACACACCAGCCTTTATCCAGTTGCGATGAATCATGAAGCACGTCTGGCTTTATTCATAGCATTTGAAAATGGAATGGGAAAATGTAAACTTCAATTGTCTCCCTAAAAAGTGATCTATTTTGAAATATTCTTGAAAACGTTATTGTAAATTTTTTTTATCACTTTCAGTCACGATCATTGATGCTGAATAACCTTTCATTTTCAAAATAGTGCAGAAAACCCCCACATGTAAAATAATGCAACTAGACAAGCTTGTGAGACACTAGACAATTAGCTCATAGAAAAAAGTGTTACATTCAATGTAAATGTTTTTTTTAAAATATATATTTTTTTAAACGTGTGTTTGGTGCACCAAGCTGCCTCTGCTTTAAATTCAACAATAAATCAAACACACCTTTTCAATGCTTTTCAATTGATTTTGAGAACTATTGCTCAATCTTAAGGGTTCATGGCATGTCTGGACAGGCAAGTTTTGTAATTCACAGATTAACTACTAAATTACAATGTCAATGCCTCAATGCTAAAAGTAAATGCCTGGAGATTTCCTAACGTGATGGTCTTGTCACTTACATTTGGTTCTCAACGTGTTCTATTTAAAATGTAATAAAGTGTAACAATTTAGAAATAGGGTCATTAAAATATGACAACAATAAGGAATACTATTCAGCTGCCAATGCAACATGCAGAGCATCGGTGTGTTTTGATAAAAACATCAAATGGTAATTAGATTGATAGGCGGGCACTTTAGAATTGGTTAAACGGGTTTAATGATTCAATTAAATGTAACCAGAAAGCTCAAGGGGTGTGTGAATTAAATTCTCACTCTGGATTAATTTCCATGATAAAAAGAAGAAAGAAAATGTCACATTCGGTTTAACTTGCTTAACTTTGATCGTGGTTGGCCTATATGTTTAACTTGCTTTACTTTGATCGTGGTTGGCCTATAGGTTTAACTTGCTTAACTTTGATCGTGGTTGGCCTATATGTTTAACTTGCTTTACTTTGATCGTGGTTGGCCTATAGGTTTAACTTGCTTTACTTTGATCGTGGTTGGCCTATTGGTTTAACTTGCTTTACTTTGATCGTGGTTGGCCTATATGTTTAACTTGCTTTACTTTGATCGTGGTTGGCCTATATGTTTAACTTGCTTTACTTTGATCGTGGTTGGCCTATTGGTTTAACTTGCTTTACTTTGATCGTGGTTGGCCTATAGGTTTAACTTGCTTTACTTTGATTGTGGTTGGCCTATAGGTTTAACTTGCTAATGCAAAAATTAAAACATATAGGCCTAAACTACTCTGGCCTTTTTTTTAAAAAGACAAGTGAAAATGCTAGGTCTATTTGGCTCTCTCCCCACCACCCAAGCTCTGCTCAGTGCCTATGCGCTTGAGAAAACCAGTGCAGTGATTTTTCAATAACAGGCTACAGCTACTGAGCTCTTCAAAAAACATTGTAGGAAAGGTCATTTGGCAATTGATTATAAGATTTAAACTCATCCCATATCCTAGCGGTTAGAGCGAAAGGTTGCCAGTTTGAATCCCTGAGCCAATTAAGTGAAGCATCTGCCAATGTGCCCTTGAGCAAGGCACACAACTCAATACGTTGTTTTGAAATAATGTTATTTCAGCTGCTCAAAGTCCGACAGGCTAATGCTTATGAACTACACAAAGCTACCCTATAGGCTACTAGAGTTGGACACTTGTTGGGCTCCAGAAGGAACTGCTCCTCCCGGTGGAGACCATGGTGTTGTGCAGGGGCTCTGACACATAATGCAGGCAATTTTGTAATACTCCTCCCAAAAGAGAAGACTATTTATATTCTCAACATTGTCATGGAGGACAACATCAGAGTGATGAAATCCCTCCAGTACTGATGCCCAATGGACATTGGCACCATCCCATCCTTCATGGCAAAACCTCTGGCTGCAGGTCAATCTAACAGACAACTAGTGTAATATAATGTTTTGGACAGTAGTAGTTGCTTAACCCTTAAGAGGGAGAGGAAGTGAGGGAGAGAAAGAGAGAAAGAGAGAAAGAGAGAGAGAAATAGAGAGAGAGAGAGAGAGAGAGAGAGAGACAGACAGACAGACAGACAGACAGACAGACAGACAGACAGACAGACAGACAGACAGACAGACAGACAGACAGACAGACAGACAGACAGACAGACAGACAGACAGACAGACAGACAGACAGACAGAAGGCAATCCCAACATGAGGCAGCAGGGTAGCATGGGGAGATCTGGGAGGATCGAGGGAACACAGAGGATTGGACTCACTCTACACTTCTGATCCATCGCTCATCGGCAGGGAGAAGCTGGCGCCCAGTCGCTGCTCAGCAGAGACACAACTACCCCTCAGCTCAGTAGCAGTAACTACTGTCTAATGTCCTCCTGAAAGTTTAACAACAGCTCTCAGCTATTCTGTGTGTGTATGTGTGTTCGAGAGAGTACATTACAATCTTGGCAGAATGTTTTTCTCTCCAATACATATGGTTTGCAAAGGCAACAGAATAAAGGGGAAGGAAATATTGTCAGGCAAAAAAACAACTTCTAGTCCCAGATGCACCACAAATATAAAGTTAATTAATTAAGATACACACACATACAAGCTCACACACACACACACACACACACACACACACACACACACACACACACACACACACACACACACACACACACACACACACACACACACACACACAAACACACACACAGACACACACACACACACACACACACACACACACACACACACACACACACACACACACACACACCCACACACACACACACACACACACACACACACACACACACACACACACACACACACACACACACACACACACACACACACACACACACACCTACAGCTGAAGTCGGAAGATTACATATATTTAGGTTGGAGTCATTAAAACTCATTTTTCAACCACTCCACAAATATCCACAATATCCACAATATAGTTTTGGCAAGTCGGTTAGGACATCTACTTTGTAACACAAGTACTTTTTCCAACAATTGTTTACAGACAGATTATTTCACTTATAATTGACTCTATCACAATTTCAGTGGGTCAGATGTTTATATACACTAAGTTGACTGTGCCTTTAAACAGCTTGGAAAATTCCAGAAAACAATGTCATGGAAGGTTCTGATATAGGTTCTGACATAATTTGAGTCAATTGGAGGTGTACCTGTGGATGTATTTCAAGGCCTACCTTCAAACTCAGTGTCTCTTTGCTTGACATCATGGGAAAATCAAAAGAAATCAGCCAAGACCTCAGAAAAAAGAGTCCTATATCGACGTAACCCGAAAGGCCGTTCAGCAAGGAAGAAGCCACAAGGAAGAAGCCACTGCTCCAAAACCACCATAAAAAAGCCAGACTACGGTTTGCAACTGCTCATGGGGACAAAGATCGTACCTTTTGGAGAAATGTCCTCTGGTCTGATGAAACAAAAATAGAACTGTTTGGCCATAATGACCATCGTTATGTTTGGAGGAAAAAGGGGGAAGCTTGCAAGCTGAAGAACACCATCCCAACAGTGAAGCACGGGGGTGGCAGCATCATGTTGTAGGGGTGCTTTGCTGCAGGAGGGACTGGTGCACTTTACAAAATAGATGGCATCGTGAGAGAGGAAAATTATGTGGATATATTGAAGCAACATTTCAAGACATCAGTCAGCAAGTTAAAGCTTGGTCGCAAATGGGTCTTCCAAATGGACAATGACACCAAGCATACTTTCAAAGTTGTGGCAAAATGGCTTAAGGACAACAAAGTCAAGGTATTGGAGTGGCCATCACAAAGCCCTGACCTCAATCCTATAGAACATTTGTGGGCAGAACTGAAAAAGCATGTGCGAGCAAGGAGGCCTACTACCCTGACTCAGTTACCCAGGCTCTGTCAGGAGGAATGGGCAAAAATTCACCCAACTTATTGTGGGAAGCTTGCGGAAGGCTACCCGAAACGTTTGACCCAAGTTAAACAATTTAAATGCACTGCTACCAAAAACTAATTGAGTGTATGTAATCTTCTGACCCACTGGGAATGTGATGAAAGAAATAAAAGCTGAAATAAATCATTCTCTCCACCTTTTATTCTGTCATTTCACATTCTTAAAATAAAGCGGTGATCCTAACTGACCTAAGACAAGGAATTTGTACTCTGATTAAATGTCAGGAATTGTGAAAAATTGAGTTTAGATGTATTTGGCTAAAGTGTATGTAAACTTCCGACTTCAACTGTAGGTTGGGATCTGCCTCGATCTCACTCCCCAGGGAGAGGATTGGCTGCCTGCTGTTTTCAGGCCCAGAATCCGTTAGATAAATAAATTCACAAATAAATAAATAAATACAGGAGGGCAGATAAGAAACAGATGGTCAGGTTAGCCCATTGTCTGGGTCTTACAGATAATACATACCCTACTAACCTATAATGAACTTGTGAAGCACATTACACTACCTTTCCATCTGATCATTAGCTTACATTTGTGTTTATTAGATTGTAATCAAATCAGATTTAATAGACTTCCCTTGCTTAATCTATTCACGTATCTGTACAGATCCCTAACACTGTGCGTTTTACTGGTTCGTGTAACAGCGGTGGAAGTGTTTCCCTGTCCTGGTGTTGTTTTGCTGTCTCTGGGTTAGACCACACATGTGAGCGCTGGCTAAGGTGGCCCTGACACAGCTGTGAGTGCTTTTGATCTGGCGTTCAAATGACCCTGCTGTTGCAATATGACTGCTTCTGTCCCACAGCAACCCTGGTCACACCACGGCTGTGTTGTTCAGACGGCAGACTTCCAGAAACAAGTCTTAGGGGAGAGTGGGGTTAGTTGAGCCGTTTTTTACATTCAGCATCACTCCATCAATGGAAATATAGTATTCTTTATAACAAATATATATCTACATATATTTCAGGATGTCATGTCTCCCTGAAAATAATGAGAGTTCATTTAAAAATGACAGTTTAGACAACATAACTTGTCCAAAAGTGGTGTCTTACTCCAGGTACAGGGTAAATTAAGCCACCTACAAATTACCACTACCTTTTTAAAACCATTTCTACCTTTATTTCCCAAACACAATTCAACACAGTCACAATAGGTGTTTTGTCTTTTAATAATTTTAAGCATCTTTTAACACAGGATTAACACCTGACAAACACTTTGTACTTTCTAAAATAATTTCAACCTAGGCCAGGCACTGTTGTTACCTCCCAGTGGGTCCCAGTTGGAGTCATGGCCGTGCACCATCAGTAAGTTTGCAGACGACACAACGTTGCTAGGCCTGATTACAGATAACGATGAGACAGCCTATAGGGAGGAGGTCAGAGACCCGGCAGTGTGGTGCCAGGACAACAACCTCTCCCTCAATGTCAGCAAGACAAAGGAGCTGATTGTGGACAACAGGAAACGGTGGGCCGAGCAGGCCCCCATTCACATCGTAGTGGAGCTGGTCGAGAGTGTCAAGTTACTCAGTGTCCACATCACGAACAATCTTTGTATCATGTTCCTAGCACACCAACACCGTTGTGAAGACGGCATGGCAAAGCCTCTTCCCCCTCAAGAGGCTGAACATATTTGTCATTGGCTGCAACACTGCCTGGTATGGCAACTGCTTGGCTTCTGACCGCAAGGCATACATAGGTTAATGCGTACAGCCCAGTACATCACTGGGGCTGAGCTCCCTGCCATCCAGGACCTCTATACCAGGAGGTGTCAGAGGAAGGCCCTAAAAATGATCTAAGACACACAAGTCATAGACTGTTCTCTCTGCTACCGCATGGCAAGCGTTACCGATGCACCAAGTCTGGAACCAACAGGACTCTGAACAGATTCTACCCCCAAACCATAAGACTGCTAAATAGTTAGTTAAATAGTAAACCAAACAGTCATCACATACGCTACTGCTACTGTTTATTTATATATATATATATATATATATATAGTATCTATCGACTCGGTACTGGTAATCCTTGTGTATAGCCAAATTATCATTACTCATTGTGTATTTATTATGACCTGTTTTATTTGTCTATTATTGATCTATTTTCTAAGTAAGTATTTCACTGTTAGTCCACACCTGTTGTTTACGAAGCCTTTGACAAATACAATTTGATTTGATGCATTGCATTATGCCTGGGAATTCGCTCGACTTGCCATTTGCTCAGCTTACTCCAAAGCAAACATTTTGACTATATTAGCCCACACAGCTACAAGAATACACTTTCATGCTAGATCTCACATTGAAGTTAATAGAGACCTAAACTGATGTATAGAACAATCTTAAAATGATCTACTTGGTTTAGATACAGTATAAGCATCCTGAAACCTCTAACACAGTAAATTCATTTGACTTGGTGAAAATCAGTTTGCTTACCACTTTTTCAATGTGGTTTCTTCCTTCACAGACTCCATGAAATTATGACCTCTTCCTAAATATTTGGTCAAATGATACATTTTGTGTACTGTTTCCTAGAAACAAGGGTGGCTCAACTTACTCCACTCTCCCCTAACCTGCTTAGGAGCTGGAGGAATCAGCCTCATTGTTCCCTTTTCAAGAATCCAAACAGAATATCAGTCATCTTGAGTGTTCTGGAAAGAACCGAACTCCATAATCACCTCTGGAAGTGGGTGTTCTAGAATTAAAATATTTCATATTCTTTGCATTGAGTCTTGACTGACAGCCATCTTTCGCTTCAACTTGGTCTCAGAGCATTTCGTATTATTCTGTATGTAAATATGTAACACTCCATTTATTATGATACTGTATGTAACGCTTGGTATGGTTACAGAAGACAGACAGTTAAATTTTTCTTCCAAAAGGTTGCAAGTTCGAATCTAATCACAGATAACTTGATCATTTTAGCTAATTAGCAACTTTCAACTACTTTTCAACCTTTTTAGCTACTTTGTAACTACTTAGCATGTTAGCTAACCCTTACCCTAACCCTAAACCGAATCTTAAATTCGTAACATATTGTACATTTTGCAAATTCAAACATATACTCTGAATTGTAATTCATAACATATCATATGAAATAGGTGATGGACATCCACAAAATAATACATACTTTACGAAATGTGATATAGCACACTAAATGGTGTGTCTCAGATTTACGTACAGAATAATACAAAATGCTCTGAGACCAGGTTGTTGGCTCAGATCGCCTTAAATGACCTCACTATAAAACAATAACCGGTTCTATGTACACAGCTGGATTTTTTGAACGTCCATTATACCCTAAACAGCAAGTGAGCAGAGGGTGCAATTTGTCCGTTGTGCATCTCACTCACACAAAGTTCAGTGGGATCAATAACAGGGAACTTGTGGACATTTATAATGGACACCTGTCAGCTCTAGTCTGGTGAGGAGTGGTTGGGGGGAGACATAAGTCATGGAGGGTGTAATCTGTGACCAGGGACCTGTTTGAAGTGTAAAGCTGTCAACCACAAACAGATTGGCCCTCCTGATTTGTCGACCAATGCACCAGACCCCAGGCCCCACAAATCACGTCCAGGCGCCCAGGGACAGGGGGACGAGGGGGCCGGGGTCACAGCCTGGTGTCACCTGAGTAGGCCTGGGGCTGGGGCTAAGGTAAGTCGCTGGCCATAGTGTGTCTGTCGGCTCCTGAAGAACTATGGGGAAGGTTGTGTACATGACTCTGTCTGACACTTTGAAATAAGTTTCTAATAAGAATCTAATATTTCTAATATTTGTCCCACTGGGGACACACTGGTTGAATCAACATTGTTTGCACATCATTTCAATTAAATGACATTGAACCAACGTGGTATAGACGTTTAATTGATGTTGTGCCCAGTGGGGTTTGTATATCTCTTCTCCCTCGTGCCGATGCCTATAGCAGGTTGTTATAAACCAGGGCTTCTGACCTTTCACATCAGCTTGCTAAGCATTGGGACTGCTGTGTCAGCCGACATCACACTCCTGTGTCACGAGCCCACATCATCACCCCACACCCTATGTAAGGGCACAGCTCCTACTGTGGTGATTGGCAGAGCTGATAACCTGTCACAACCCCATTTGATTTACAGAAAAGGTGAGCACTCTCCTGCTTTTTGGGGGATAATATTGCATGCTCCTACTCTTGATACTAGGTTACTTGAAGTGACCCACTTGTGGGTGAGTGACTGTATCTTGGGCAAAAAGTCATAAATGAATGAGTGAATCCCAATGGGAACAAGAGAGAGCAGAAAATGATTTAGCTTTATTATAAATCAAACGTACGGCCCGCCGTTTCCTTTACCGTAACTAGGCCTGTAGGAGCTTACTCTCCTAACAACTTCCTGGAGACGTTGTTCTGACCTAATTAGCTGCTCAAACATGAAGTCACAGACCGGTTACACGAACGTCTATCCTTTTCCCACAGCTGTCTTGCCTTGACTTCACCATTGAATTGACTAGAACCACATCTGACTGTAACAAGTGTTTGGGTTGATAAGGTTCACCTATTGTTTCATTTCTGCTTCCCTCAGCACGTTTCTGTTAATGAGCAACACACCTGTTTTCAGTCTGAGGTCTCCTCTAGATTTTCACAAACATTTGTTGTTGTATGAAGGAAGATGATAAAATCTTTCACAGTGCACTGCTACACACCACATCACAGACAGTCAAAAACATTGACTTTATTTCTCGGATGGGGAAATCCTCAAAATGTCTGCTTACTTGTACAATTTTTTTAAACAAAGCTGGGTTAAAATAACATCCCAAAACTGGACGAGGGCATCTGCTTATGTAAAAATACCATCATTATCTCGTCTGGAAACTTCAGTCTGTCCCCTCAGCAGTATTTTAGCCTCTATTCCTTCAATGTTATAAAAAGCATATGTGTAGGAATTGTACTGGGGGTCCATAAAATCAGAACTGTAAGCTCCATGGATGAGTTGGACAGGGCAGTCCATTCACTACCCACTAAGCACTTATCGACTGCGACATCTTTTATGTTTATTTTTTTGGTCCTGTCCGGACCTGGCGTCTATGTTGGGTTCAGATTTTGTCCGGTCTGGACCAGCCTTGATTTCAACGTCCACAGACATCCGGTCCAAACCGGGCCAATATTTGGCGCAAACATAGACCTCGATAATTGGTTCAGATTTGGTGTACTGTATTGCACCCTACTTTACTCTAATTTACTCTAATCTATTAAACTCTACGGTCACACATTATTTGGATAGTCCCATATAGATGATCTACAGATTTTCATACAATCAACAAATGATATGTTGATAAGTAAAATGCCTACTTAAATAAAGGTTAAATTAATAATAATAAAATGATTGCTAAGGTTCCGGTTAGGGATCGGGTTTGGTTTAGAATAAGGGCTAGGATAAGGTTTAAGGTTAGGATTAAGGTTACATTTGGGGTTAGGATAAGGTTTAAGGTTAGGATTAAGGTTACATTTGGGGTTAGGACAAGGCTTTAAGGTTAGGATTAAGGTTACATTTGGGGTTAGGATAAGGCTTAAGGTTAGGATTAAGGTTACATTTGGGGTTAGGATAAGGCTTAAGGTTAGGATTAAGGTTACATTTGGGGTTAGGACAAGGCTTAAGGTTAGGATTAAGGTTACATTTGGGGTTAGGATAAGGCTTAAGGTTAGGATTAAGGTTACATTTGGGGTTAGGACAAGGCTTAAGGTTAGGATTAAGGTTACATTTGGGGTTAGGATAAGGCTTAAGGTTAGGATTAAGGTTACATTTGGGGTTAGGACAAGGCTTAAGGTTAGGGTTAGCGGATAGTTAGTTGAAATGTTGTTGACAGTTATTGAACATTACTGAACTGAACATCTACAAACCATCTACTAGTGACTTATCCAAATAAAGTGTTACCAACTCTACTGTACTCTTCTGAATTAAACTATACTGTACTGTACTGTACTCTACTGTAGTCTACTCTACTGAATAAAACTCTATTGTCCTGTAGCATACCATACTGTACTCTACTGTACTAAACTGTGCCTTACCGCACTGTGATGTTCAAATTTGTGTAACATAGCCTAGATGTCTATGATTCAGATATGGATCTGGTCTGCACCAACAAAATGTTTACTTGTTTGGGGTGGAGCTCATTACAATAGTGCCCAGCATGGTTTGCAAGTAGATCTTTTATTTTTGACATTTACATTTTGTTCATTCAGCAGTTGATCTTATCCAGAGCAACGTACAGTGCATTCCACTAAAGGTTAACCTAACATAGCAGGCACAGGAAGACGCCTGAGCGGACTCCCCACTTCCGTTTTTCAGGAAAAAGTTAGATTGAAAATACTGTATCCCTGAAAACCAGAAATATCCTCTTTCTGTCGACTATGGTGAGACAGTCATAGCTATTTTAATTATAGAACCATTACTGTGAATATTACTGTAGTTGAAGTGGTCAGTAGGTTTATTCGGTAGATTGGACTACTTTGAACATCATCGCTGCCAGTTTTAGAGCTTTTTAAAAAGCTAACATAAATGCATGTGACAGATGGGAATAATAATAAAACATATTCTGTCTTCAGTTGACTCCTCTTTCCTCTATTAAGAGGCTTGAACAATTGATTTTGTGATATAATGCTTTACTTCATTGAGAATTTTTGACGTCCGGAAAATCCTTATTTTTGACTCGCGGAAAATACGCCTTTTGACCTTTAATTCAGCATCTAAAACGCTCCTGAAGTCAACGTCTGAAAAAGACACATAAAAACGTCTTTTCAACGTAATTGTGCTTACTGGGTAGCCTGCGTTTCTGCACCAGGGAGCATCAGAACATTCTCTGTACCCTGGAAACAATGGAAGCCAGCTATCAAAACCCAAACAGCAGGCAGAGATAAACTTTGAGCTGATGGATTGAGACCTCATTGTTGTTGTTGCTATGAGAAACAAGATGCTGTTTGTTTACTTAATACGTATCTATCTTCCTAGCAGCTGTATCATTGGCAAGAAAGGCATAAAACAAAACAAAATGGCTAGATTTACGTAAGGTGTCTCTTCCCAGTTGTATTTCAGTATTTCAATTAATTTCTGCTGTGATCAAGAAAAGCCTAACAACTTGTTTCACTTTTTCAATCTGATTTCTTCTCATACTGTGTTTGACCTGCAGAGACCAACAACCCGCAGAGAGCATCAATCCGTTTATAGACATTCAATCGCTCCCTATCCCAGTCTGCTGTCCCCACATGCTTCAAGATGGCCACCACAGTTTCTGTACCCAAGAAGGCAAAGATAACTGAACTAAATGACTACCGCCCCGTAGCACTCACTTCTGTCATCATGAAGTGCGTTGGGAGACTAGTCAATGATCATATCACCTCCACCTTACCTGCCACCCTAGACCCACTTCAGTTTGCATACAGTCCCAACAGGTCCACAGATGATGCAATTGCCATCACACTGCACTATGCCCTATCCCATCTGGACAAGAGGAATACCTATGTAAGAATGCTGTTCATTGACTACAGCTCAGCATTCAACACCATAGTACCCTCCAAGTTCATCATCAAGCTGGAGGCCCTGGGTCTCAACCCCGCCCTGTGCAATTGGGTCCTGGACTTTCTGACGGGTCACCCCCAGGTGGTGAAGGTAGGAAACAACATCTCCACTTCGCTGACCCTCAAACTGAAATGGACCACCCACATAGACAGTGTGGTGAAGAAGGCGCCTCCTCAACCTAAGGGGACTGAAAAAATTTGGCTTGTCACCCAAAACCCTGACAAACTTTTACAGATGCACAATCGAGAGCATCCGGTCGGGCTGTATCACAGTCTTGTACGGAAACTGCATTGCCCTCAACTGCCAGGCTCTCCAGAGGGATGTGCAGTCTGTACAACTCACCACCGGGGGCACCTGCCCTTCATGACACCCACAGCACCCGATGTCACAGGAAGGCCAAAAAGATCATCAAGGACAACAATCACCCGAGCCACTGCTTGTTCACACCACTACCATCCAGAAGGCGAGGTCAGTACAGGTGCATGAAAGCTGGGACCGAGAGACTGAAAAACAGCTTCTGTCTCAATGTCATCAGACTGCTAAACAGCAATCACTAACTCAAAGACGCTGCTGCCTACATTGTGACCTAATCACTGGCCATTTTAATAAATGGATCACTAGTCACTTTAAACAATGCCACTTTAAATAATGCCACTTTAATAATGTTTACATATCTTACATTACTCATATCACATTTACAGTTGAAGTCGGAAGTTTACATACACTTAGGTTGGAGTCATTAAAACTCATTTTTCAACCACTCCACAAATTTCTTGTTAACAAACTATAGTTTTGGCAAGTTGGTTAGGACATCTACTTTGTGCATGACACAAGTAAATTTTCCAGGGATCAGAAGTTTACATACACTATGTTGACTGTGCCTTTAAACAGCTTGGAAAATTCCAGAAAATGATGTCATGGCTTTAGAAGCTTCTGATAGGCTAACTGACATAATTTGAGTCAATTGGAGGTGTACCTGTGGATGTATTTCAAGGCCTACCTTCAATCTCAGTGCCTCTTTGCTTGACATCATGGGAAAATCAAAAGAAATCAGCCAAGACCTCAGAAAAAACATTGTAGACCTCCACAAGTCTGGTTCATCCTTGGGAGCAATTTCCAAACACTTGAAGGTACCATGTTAATTTGTACAAAAAATAGTACACAAGTATAAACACCATGGGACCACGCAGCCGTCATACCACTCAGGTAAGGAGACACGTTCTGTCTCCTAGAGATGCACCAACGTACTTTGGTGCGAAAAGTGCATATCAATCCCAGAACAACAGCAAAGGACCTCGTGAAGATGCTGGAGGAAACAGGTACTAAAGTATCTATATCCAGAAGTATCTTTTCTTACCAAAGTTTGTTAATCTCTAGGAGACAGACTACGGTTTGCAACTGCACATGGGGACAAAGATTGTACTTTTTGGAGAAATTTCCTCTGGTCTGATGAAAAAAAAATAGAACTGTTTGGCCATAATGACCATCATTATGTTTGGAGGAAAAAGGGGAAGGCTTGCAAGCCGAAGAACACCATCCCAACAGTGAACAGGGTGGCAGCATCATGTTGTGGGGGTGCTTTGCTGCAGGAGGGACTGGTGCACTTCACAAAATAGATGGCATCATGTGGCAGGAAAATTACGTGGATATATTGAAGCAACATCTCAAGACATCAGTCAGGAAGTTAAAGCTTGGTCGCAAATGGGTCTTCCCAATGGACAATGACCCCAAGCATACTTCCAAAGTTGTGGCAAAATGGCTTAAGAACAACAAAGTCAAGGTATTGGAGTGGCCATCACAAAGCCCTGACCTCAATCCTATAGAAAATCTGTGGGCAGAACTGAAAATGGATGTACGAGCAAGGAGGCCTACAAACCTGACTCAGTTACACCAGCTCTGTCAGGAGGAATGGGCCAAAATTCATCCAACTTATTGTGGGAAGCTTCCAGAAGGCAACCCAAAACGTTTGACCCATGTTAAACAATTTAAAGGCCATTCTAGCAAGTACTAATTGAGTGTATGTAAACTTCTGACCCACTGGGAATGTGATGAAAGAAATAAAGGCTGAAAAATATAATTCTCTCTACAAATATTCTGACATTTCACATTCTTAAAATGAAGTGGTGATCCTAACTGGCCTAAGACAGGGAATTTTTACTTGGATTAAATGTCAGGAATTGTGTTAAAACTGAGTTTTAAAGTATTTGGCTAAGGTGTATCTAATCTTCCGACTTCAACTGTATATACTGTATTTTATACCATCTATTGCACCTTGCCTATGCCGCTCGGCCATCACTCATCCATATATTTATATGTACAGTACATGTTCTCATTCACCCCTTTAGATTTGTGTGTATTAGGTAGTCGTTGGGAAATTGTTAGATTGTTTGATATTAATGCACTGGCAGAAACTAGAAGCATAAGCATTTTGCTACACTTGCATTAACATCTGCTAACCATGTGTATGTGACCAAAAACATTTGATTTGATCTGATAAGTTCATAACCTAATGTGGGAAGACAGTTTTGCATCAAAACATACTATAGATGTAGTTTTTTGTCTTGGCAGTGTTCCTCTATGTCCGTCCCTGTTTCCATACCTCCAGTAGCTGTGTCATGTCATGGGAGGAACAAGGGGGTCACAAGGTGTTTCCCTTCTCCCAACTCAGGACCCTGTACCACCCCCGCACCCATCCTCTCTGCACCATGCCCCCTGTCAATGGACAAAACAGCAGCCCCAACAGGATGTGCTATAATGGGACAGTTTGTCCAACAAAAAAACAAGATGCTTCAGTCAAACTTTTGTTTAATGGTTGCTCAAGGTTAGCTATTTGTTTTATAGGCCGCGTGATTGGTTGATAATATAAATATTGTGTTTAAATAAAAGCTTGCATCCCCGGTCAGTTTTCATAGTGTAGTAGAAATAGGCCAAAGCTTTAATCATGAGATAATATTCCACATGGAAGAATACTGAACCATCTCAACTTAAAGACAAATATATTGCAAGGTGCTGAAGTCCTTGGATATTAGTGATATTGATTAAAGGTCCAATGCAGACATTTTTATCTCTATCAAATCATTTCTGGGTAAAAATTAAGTACCTTAATGTGATTGTTTTCAATTAAAATGGTCAAAAATGAACAAAAATAGCTTCTGAGCAAAAAGCTATTTCTCAAGCAAGAATTTTGATAAGACTGTCTGGGAGTTGTCTGAGTGGGGTGGGGGAAAATGAAAACTAGATGTTATTGGCAGAGACGTCACCAGGCAGGCCAAAACTGCATTCCACCAAAACCCCAAACAGCTCTTACACTTAAAGGGCATTGGGGACAGTTTGAAATAGGGTAGGGTTTCTAAATGTATTTATCTTTGTTTTGGGGAGGGTTTTGTGATTTTTTAAATTGGGCACGGCGGAGGGTAGTGCATTTTTTGGGTGAATATTTGAATTATTGTTTTCAAGCGAGTACTATTGAGTACAATTCTACTCTAGGCTGTACACTGCAGTGAAAATGTCATTTAAATAATGACGCAAAAGCCCTGTTATTTGAATGTTTCATTCCATTTGGATTAGTTGCGGGCCTAATCTCGAACAGATTATAAACTCTAGAAAGGCACATTACAGGACAGTCTGGCTGTATTTTTACTCCTGATAAATATGTGTCATTCAACATTTAAAACGCATTAGCTTTCATATGTGTGGCATTAACACAAACATTCACAATGTTTTAATATGTAGGTCTGAAAGACATTCATTTGCAGTAGAAGGTGAACAATTGAGAGAAGAGGGGAATGAAACCTCAGCTAAAACATGTGAAACAATAACATGAGAGGAGAAAAATAGAGGGACAACAGATAAAGTTGACGAAGGAGGGGAGAAGACGGGCGAGACTCCCCTCTTTTAAAAGAGAGGAATAGAAGGACAAAAGGCTGATGAGAGGGTTGAGGTTGGCGGATGAGAGTCTCCCTTGTTTAATGGCCCAGGAAGCCCAGCTCTGTGGATAATCACAGGGATTAGGAGCTGGAGACTGCTGGGATCCACTGGCCCTGATAGACACCAGAGGGTTTAAACTGCCCTGCCCTGCCTACCCATCCCAGGAGACCTATGGAAATCTGACTCCATTTGGCCCAAACTCTTGACAAAACAAAACACCTTTTGCTCAATTAGGTGGAAATAAGCTGCTTCGAGGCTAGCCTTTCTCTGTTTAGCATTACGGTTACCATTCTAAACCGTTAGCCAACCTCAGACATATGGTATGAGGTGGCTAGGATATACCATTTACCCATTTATACATGAGGGTGTCACATTCTGTTCTTTTTCTTCCCCAAAATTCAAAGACACTCAGAGGGTATCCCTGTCATGCAGAAGCATAGTGGAAACCCAAACACTGGCCCACGCAAAACCCAGGTGCTCAGACTTTCCACAACCAACGTCCGCCCGGGAACCTCTGGCCGTCATATGATACCTTCCATCAGGATGGGAATGAAAGCCCAGTTTCAGGCCTCACTGGCACTGACAAAAACCAGGAGGGAATGAAAGCCCAGTTTCAGGCCTCACTGGCACTGACACAAACCAGGAGGGAATGAAAGCCCAGTTTCAGGCCTCACTGGCACTGACAAAAACCAGGAGGGAATGAAAGCCCAGTTTCAGGCCTCACTGGCACTGACACAAACCAGGAGGGAATGTCTCATGATCAGATGTCACCTTTGACTCTTAGAAATACATCGCAAATGATAGATTGACTTATTTTTTTAAAATTGAACTGAACATTTTGTGATTTATAATACCCTATATGGATCAGGTCTGAGAAAGCAACATTAACGTCTACTTTTATTGCATTCAATTTAAGCATTTTAATCTAATCCTAAACTGGAGCCCTGCCAGTCAAAACCACAGAAACCTCAAAACAACCCTTTTTATAAAACGTCTAAACTGAGGAGTGTGTCGTGGTTGTGGCCTGTACTGTGGCCTGTAGCATGCAAGGAATAAGGCATCATATTTAGTATCTACAGTAACCTCCAAAAGTACTGGTTTAGTGACATTTTTGTCGTTTTGGTTCTGTACTCCAGCACTTTCGATTTGAAATGATACAATGACTGTGACAATAAAGTGCAGACTGTCAGCTTTAATTTGAGGGTATTTTCCATTTAGAAATTACAGCACTTTTTAGGGGACCAAAAGTATTGGGACAAATTCACTTATATGTGTATTAAAGTAGTCAAAAGTGTAGAAAAGAATGCCCCATTTACTTATCCTTAGCATTCCAGTTGGTAGTGAAATGGAGGGAGTTGGAAAGTGTCTGCTGTGCTGCTGAGGTTGCAGTGCAGTGTCCATCTGTCAGCTGCTTGATAGACAGCTCCAAACTATAAATCAGGCAGTGTTGAAACCAGCTCAGCCCACCTCCCCAAGCTGAGAGTAAACAAACAGTAGGGAGTGTGTGTATTCGCCATGACAGTGCTTCTCTCACTTCCTTAACCCATGTCAGCTGTTCACAACTGTTCACCACTTTTACCAGGTACCATTAAAACCTTCAAACACCTAACCCACTATCAAGCATTATCGCCTTTTGGGTTAAATGACAATGGCCAGTGGCTGCACAAAAAGCTGCCTATGTTACAAATAACACTTCTAATTAGGGTTAACCATTGTTCCAAGAACAGTGTTGTCCAGGGGCTGTCTGTGATCTCACCACTCTCTGCAGTCCGAGTTCAGGGCTCCTTCATTTACAGACTACTGCTTCAAGGAGCTAAACAACCAAATCAATCACAGGCACTTTAACACTTACTCTACAACGTTGATGTGCAATCACAAGGAGAGGGGGAGAGAGGGAATGCAAACATCCCCAACACCCCTCTAACTGTTTCTACATCTGTTTTGGCATTTCTATTGTCCTGGTGTCTGAAAACAAAACTCAATCAAAGTGCTCATGTACACACATTCACAATGTGGGTCTGCTGGGGATATGTATATCACTCACACACATTTCAGTGGACGGCCGCATCATGGAAACCATTAATGGAAGAACAGGCCATGTTATTACACAGAGTTACAGTTGAGAAGGCTGCATGGGGGCCAGGCTTTCAGAGTGGCCTTGGGACTGGCATATGTGCCGTGCAGGCTGGCTATGGCACAGAAGAATAGGTGTCCCCTATGAGCCCCCTGCCTAAACCACCCCACCCCAGCTGACTCTGATCCATTTGATCAAGACAGCTGCAACACCCCCCCATACCCATACACCCATCACACCATCCCTCCTTTTGATCCCGAGCTCACTTCTAACGGAACAACCAACATCATTTGGCAGGATGGGAAAAAACCCTGATGCAAAGCAAAAATAACAATGTTCCAAAGTCAAGTCATGGGTAAATCTGTGTGGATTTAGCTAGTGACTAGGGGTACAGATTTGGCAACAGAAGACCTGTCTTTTAGATACTACAGTACATGAAGAGAGACAGTTTGAAACAAACCCTTTGCATTTTGCTGGTTTTGCAGCTACGGTCAGTCATGCATGGTCAAATGAAATACAATTTTATTCCCCACATGCTTCGTAAACAACAGGTGTAGACTAACAGTGAAATGCTTACTTACGGGTCCTTCCCAACATTGCAGAGAGAAAGAAAATAGAGAAATAACAGAAAAGTAAAACACTTATAATAGATACACAATGAGTAACGATAACCTGGCTGTATACACGGGGTACCAGTACCGAGTCGATGTGCAGGGGTCCGAGGTAATTAAGGAAGATATGTCAAATCAAATCAAGTCAAATTTTATTGGTCACATACACATGGTTAGCAGAT
The DNA here is from genome assembly GCF_018296145.1 of Oncorhynchus tshawytscha. Lineage (NCBI taxonomy): Eukaryota > Metazoa > Chordata > Actinopteri > Salmoniformes > Salmonidae > Oncorhynchus > Oncorhynchus tshawytscha. The sequence continues at coordinate 24,320,485 of NC_056432.1, forward strand.
GTTAATGCGAGAGTAGCGAAATGCTTGTGCTTCTAGTTCCGACAGTGCAGTAATATCTAACAAGTAATCTAACAATTTCACAACGACGACCTTTTACACACAAGTGTAAAGGAATGAATAAGAATATGTACATATAAATATATGGATGAGCGATGGCCGTGTGGCATAGGCAAGATGCAGTAGATGGTATAGAATACAGTAAATACATATGAGATAAGTAATGTAGGATATGTAACATTATTAAAGTGCCGTTATTTAAAGTGACTACTGATACTTTTATTAAGTCCATTTATTTAAGTGGCCAGAGATTTGAGTCTGTATGTTGGCAGCAGCCACTTAATGTTAGTGGTGGCTGTTTAACAGTCCGATGGCTTTGAGATAGAAGCTGTTTTTCAGTCTTTCGGTCACAGCTTTGATGCACCTGTACTGACCTCACCCTCTGGATGATAGCGGGGTGAACAGGCAGTGGTTGTTGTCCTTGATGATCTTTTTGGCCTTCCTGTGACATCGGGTGCTGTAGGTGTCATAGAGGACAGGTAGTTTGCCCCCAGTGGTGAGTTGTGCAGACCGCACTACCCTCTGGAGAGCCTTGCGGTTGAGGGCGGTGTGAGTGTTTTAGGTGACATATAACTAGGAATAAAGTGACAGATAGTAAACAGTTTCAGCAGCGTATGTGATGAGTAAAACACATTTAGTGCAAAAAGGCTCAATGCCGATAGTCAAAATCCAATTAAATCAAATTGTATTGGTCACATACACGTGTTTAGCAGGTGTTATTGCGGGTGTAGTGAAATGTTTGTGTTTCTAGCTCCAACAGTGCAGTAATATCTAACAAGTAATATCGAACATTTCACAACAATACACACAAATCTAAAGTAAAGGAATTAAGAATATATAAATATTTGGATGAGCAATGTCAGAGCGGCATAGAATAAGATACATTAGAATAGAAAAGAATGCAATATATACATTTGAGATGAGTAATGCAAAATATGTAAATATTATTAAAGTGACTAGTGTTCCATTGTTAAAGTGGCCAGTGATTTCAAGTCTATGTATGTAGGGCAGCAGACTCCAATGTGCTAGTGATGGTTATTTAACAGCCTGATGGCCTCGCCTTCTGGATGATAGTGGGGTGAAAAGGCAGTGCCTCGGGTGGTTGTTGTCCTTGATGATCTTTTTGGCCTTTTTAGTCTGGGTAGCTATTAGCTTAACTATTTAACTAACTATTTAGCAGCCTTATGGCTGGTTCCAGATAGAAGCTGGGTCCTGTTGTCACGACTTCCGCCGAAGTTGGCTCCCCTGCCTGTTCGGGCGGTGCTCGGCGGTCGTCGTCACCGTCCTACTAGCCGCTACCGATCCCTTTTTCGTTTGTCTGTTGGTTTTGTCTTATTAGTTTCACCTGTGTGTATTTTGGTTTAATTAGCTTCCCTATATGAAGTAGTTTGACCCGCCCTTGTTTTGTGCGGGATTGGTTTTTGTTACTCTGTTGGTTGTGGTTTCATGTTGATATTCTCTGGACTGTTTGGTCCTGTGTTTGGGCTGGTCTGTTTTATGCGCCATGTATGTTGGCGTGACCGTTTTTTTGCTGGAGAATAAATAACGATTTACCGAACCCTGCTCTCTGCGCCTGATTCCAACCCACCACTCCTAGTAGGCTGTGACACCTGTTGGGTCCAGACTTGGTGCAACGGTACCACTTGCCGTGCGGCAGCAGAGAGAACCGTCTATGACTTGGTTGGCTGAAGTCTATTTGAGACTCAGCGTTTAATTGAAGTTTTACGGGTCAGCAAGTTAACATCCGTCCATTATCCACACAAGTGAAATCAGCGTGATGTTTATGTTTTCCATTCCGGGGGAAGACCTATGGGATATGTCAAGTTTGCACACAGCACACTCTGTGGTGTGGAGGGAGTCTATGTGTGTGTTTACATTCCTCTGCCGACCCCTGGTGAGCCTTCCTGTGTTTCCAGAGAGGGGTCCTCTTCTCTCACACAAAGAATGCTTCAACAGGAAAAACAGCCTGTATTGCCCATCGTTGTGCTCCTCCCTGTGTGTCCTTACAGTCAATGCCCTGTATACAGTGCTGAGTGGACGGGAATGCCTTTTTCTAGGGAGTAGGGGTTCAATGCCCCTGCCCTTCCTGCCTTTGTGGGAATATGTTTAGGGTGGCGCCACTTCATCAACAAGGGGTGCCCTGGTGCATGGCCCTTGCCCTACATGTTCGTCTAGTGAGGTCTAACCATACATCATATGGGGAATGGGACATCAGCAGGCACTTCTGTTTGCAAGGCCCTAACAGCTTGACTGAAGTTTCTAATAATACTGGTGGGTGTCATGATGAAGAAGCTTCCCTTGGGGCAGAGGTGGATTCCTCCTGCCTGGGGACACAGGATTCTTCCTGACAATCTCTCTGAGCTCTCTCTGACAATGCATTAAAGCCCATTAGCTGTGCCTCAGATGATGAGGTAAATAAATGAAAGACTCCTGGAGGACATCTAGTCGAGGGATCAAACACAAAATTATTCTCCAAAACATTGCTCTACCATGTCCTCTGTTGTTGTGACCAAAAACATTTACTTACCCCCCATTATACAAATACAGAATGCTCCCGCACTCACCTGTGCCACAAAGAGCTCACAGGTCAGTGCGGAGGCAGAGAGATGGGTGAGTGCTACCCAAGGTCAGAGGATTTGAGAAGAAGAGAGAGAGACATGTAAACGTCTATGTTTTACTCTAGGATCATCCTTGTTACCGGGGTACTGAGGGGCTGGCTTTTACCAGCCCAAAGTCAAGCAGTCCTCAGCATTCCAGAATGTCAGGTTGGTGTGTCAGAACTATTGTTCTATTAATAAGCAGAGTGAAAGACACCTCAACACCTCTCTCTTCCTAACACACTGGTGGGTTTCAGGAGGATTTGTCACTCAGGAGAGCTAGCCTGATTTCAAAAAGGCTTTATGGCGAAAGCACACCAAACGATTATGTTAGGGAAGCACTAGTCACAGAAAAACACAGCCATTTTTCCAGCCAAAGAGAGGAGTCACAAAAAGCAGAAATAGAGATAAAATAAATCACTAACCTTTGATGAGATGACACTCATAGGACTTCATGTTACACAATACATGTATGTTTTGTTTGATAAAGTTCATATTTACATCACAAAACATTGACGCGTTACGTTCAGTTGTTCCAAAACATCCGGTGATTTTGCAGAGAGCCACATCAATTTACAGATATACTCATCATAAATGTTGATGAAAATACAAGTGATATGCATGGAACTTTAGATAAACTTCTCCTTAATGCAACCGCTGTGTCAGATTTCAAAAAAGCTTTACCAAATAAGCACACCATGCAATAATCTGAGTACAGCGCTCAGACAACAAAACAGCCAAACAGATATCCGCCATGTTGTGCAATCAACAAAAGTCAGAAATAGCATTATAAATATTAACTTACCTTTGATGATCTTCATCAGAATGCACTCCCAGGAATCCCAGTTCCACAATAAATGTTTGATTTGTTCAAGAAAGTCCCTCATTTATGTCCAAATACCTCCTTTTTGTTCGCGCGTTTAGTACACAATCCAAAATCACGACGTGCAGGCAAGTCCATGCGAAAGTTCAGACAAAAAGTTAGATTACAGTTCGTAGAAACATGTCAAACGAAGTATAGAATCAATCTTTAGGATGCTTTTATCATAAATCTTCAATAATGTTCCATCCGGAGAATTCCTTTGTCTGTAGAAATGCAATGGAACGCAAGCTTACGATCACGTGAACGCGCGTGGTCAGCTAATGGCACTCTGCCAGACCTCTGACTCAATCCCCTCTCATTCGCCCCCACTTCACAGCAGAAGCAGCAAACAAGGTTCTGAAGACTGTTGACATCTAGTGGAAGCCTTGTGAAGTGCAATATGACCCCACAAACACTGTGTATTCGATGGGGCATGAGTTGAAAAACTACAAACCTCAGATTTCCCACTTCCTGGTTGAATTTTTTCTCAGGTTTTTACCTGCCATATGAGTTCTGTTATACTCACAGACATCATTCAAATAGTTTTAGAAGCTTTAAGAGTGTTTTCTATCCAAATCTACCAATAATATGCATATATTAGCAACTGGGCCTGAGTAGCAGGCGGTTTACTCTGGGCACCTTATTCATCCAAGCTACTCAATACTGCCCCCCAGTCCCAAAGTTGTTAACGCCCTAATGCATTTGACATTGTTCTAAACTATTTTTTACTTACACAATCCCCACCACACACACACACACACACACACATATGATTTCATTCAAGTTGCCAAAAGGGCAGCTAAGAAGATTTCTGATCAAAATGATAATGAAAAACAGACAATTAGTATTACTAGTATTACTGCATACAAAATTCCAATTGAATTTCCGTCTTATTGTTTGAAAAAGGTAATCTGGTAAAAATGTGTATTTCTTGTTTCGTTTGTGAACGATACGCCTTTTGGGTTCTTTGTTCGAATCGAGGAGAATCCCCCAAAAATGTACCTCCCGCCCCCCTCGCTCCCTCTTCCTCTCTTCCCTGTGTCTGTCTGGGGGTCTCTTGTGAAGTGCTGGCTTCTGTAGATGTGATGGGGAGATGTTTCCTGTGGCAGATCAAATCAAATCAAATTGTATTCATCACATGCTTTGTAAACAACAGGTGTAAACTAACAGTGAAGTGCTTACTTACGGGCCCTTCCCAACAATGCAGAGAGAAAGAAAATAGATAAATAATAGAAAAGTAAAGCACGTAATAATACAAGTAATAATAAATATACAAAGAGCAACGATAACTTGGCTATATACACAGGGTACTGGTACTGAGTTGATGTGCAGGGGTACGAGGTAATTGAGATAGATACTATATGTATATATAACTAGGAATATAGTGACAGATAGTAAACAGTAGCAGCAGCATATGTGATGAGTCAAAAAATGGTCAATGCAGATAGTCCAGGTAACTATTTGGATGACTATTTAACTAACTATTTAGCAGACTAATGGCTTGAGGGTAGAATCTGTTCAGGGTCCTGTTGGTGCGTCGGTAACGCTTCCCGTGCGGTAGCAGAGTGAACCGTCTATGACTTGGTTGGCATAGAGGTCCTGAATGGCAGGGAGCTCGGCCCCAGTCCGCACTACCCTCTGTAGCGCCTTGCGGTCGGATGCCAAGCAGTTGCCATACCAAGCGGTGATGCAGCCAGTCAAGATGCTCTCAATGGTGCAGCTGTAGAACTTTTCAACCTCCTGAGGGGGAAAAGGTGCTGTCATGCCCTCGTCATGACTGTGTTGATGTGTTTGGACTATGATAGGTCCTTAGTGATATGGACACTGAGGAACTTGATGCTCTCAACCTGCTCCAACACAGCCCCATCAATGTGAATGGGGGCTCGGACCTATATTTCCTGTAGTCCAAGATCAGCTCCTTTGTCTTGACGTTGAGGGAGAGGTTGTTGTCCTGACACCATCGTGTTGTCGGCAAACTTAATGATGGTGTTGGAGTCGTGCACGGCCATGCAGTCGTGGTTGAACAGGGAGTACAGGAGGGGAATGAGCACACACCCCTCGTCTGTCTGCTGCTGATTACAGCCTATCAGCCAGACATCCTCAGAATAGAGGAGAGGGAGCAAGAGAGAAAGCGAGAGAGAAATAGGAGGGAAACAGAGGGGGGTCAGGATAGTGGCCCCAGCGCCCCCTCCCAATTCAAACCAACCTTTCACACACAACTGGAGTTCAGATTGGAGGTCAGAGTTAACCTTACAGATCCCCATTGAGTGGTTATGGAGCCATTCTTATCTCTCTTTTTTACAAATAGAATTATGGGCACTGATATTATCAAAGGAACATGGGCATAAATCAGGCATGAATACGCACGCTCATACACACACTATACACCAGGTCACCCAGTGCAGGAACCAAGTAGGTTCTATATTACAATAGAGCTTGACCCAGGGGTCAGACACAGTGTACTGGTGTCCCTGGTGAAACAGGACCCTGCTATAAATCTGGACCCCAGGTCCCAGGGAAATTACCCAATATCCCAGCTCCCAGGGCAGAAACCACCCAGCCCCTCATCAACTCAGCCCCTTTGTGACTGATTACTTTCAATAACATTAGGTGGGTCTCTCACAATACGGTCATTATGCCACCCCTCGGTATAAGACCCACAATGACAGGATGGCTCTGGTCAAAAGAGACCCTGACAGCCCTCTTTACTGCACTGTGGCATTTCTCGTCACCACTTTCTTTACCTTGAACCAGGCGTGTAAACAGGATGTTGTGATGTCTCCTCCCAGCACAGTGAGAGGAAACCACACCAAGACCTGGGGACTCCACACACCAATGGTCAACTGGTCAACTGTTGGTCACACTGTAGCGTGTTGAGTCTGAAAGACTGTGTTGAGCCTACTGCCTATTGTGTAGCGCCTGTGTTTGTGGATATTTGTATGAGAGTTGTGTGACCTTGGATGTGAACGCGAGCATCCTCTTGCCTTGGCTATTTGGGAGGGCGCCAATAATCCCAATGGTGATGAATTACTGCTAATTACTCTAAAACTAAGTCATGCTTGTGCTTTACAGAAAGGCTAAATAAAATGTATATTCCCAATGCTCTCCTTTCCTGCCTTTGGTGTCCAAACTAAACTCAATTTATTAAATCAGCAATTATCACCGGCTTTCAGTAAAGACACAGATCTATCTAGAGTACAGTACATCTGTCACTGAGTGTGCAGTACAGACCCCTAATTTGCAAGAGGCTTCACTGCAGTACCTGGTTCGAATCCAGGCTGCATCACATCCGGCCGTGATTGGGAGTCCCATAAGGCAGCTCACAATTGGCCCAGCGTCGTCCGGGTTTGGCCGGGGTAGGCCGTCACTGTAAATAAGAATTTGCTCTTAACTGACTTGCCTAGTTAAATAAAGGTTAAATAAAATAAAAAATAAATAATTTTCTTCACTCAATGAAAGTACATCTCACTCAGTTCTGGGCTACAGCTGTTGTAGATAGCATAAAATATCTCACTTTGGTTTAATAATGTCTTGTAGCTTGTAGACAATATTTGGATATAAAACACATTGTCACAAAGGTTAAATAGAAGGTCTATAACTATATTTAACGATAAAACACAACTAATGAGCAGATGAATAGCAGGAGGATGCAGTTTATGGCCCAAAGCCAAGCTCTGACCCCTGTCTCAATCACTTCTTCAAGGCCCCTCCAGGGCAGGAGGATGTAAGGATGGAACATTCCTCAGAGAGTTGTGACTGAGTACTGCTGACCACACTCACCTCTCCACCTGACATGTTATTCAACCTAAGGCTGAGATAATGCCCTGGTCGACAGGTCATCTACATTGTTATCACTACAGGCAATGCATTCCATTAGCAAGAGCTGACCTTTGACTTTTATAGTATTCTCGGAGTGAGGTCAAATAATGGAACCCGACTAAGACAAGTCAGAACACAGTCATGTCTCATTACAGCCCTCAGCTACCTATAAACAGGGAAACACGTCAAGAGTGTTTTCACAAAATACTCCTTTTGCTCTTTAGACACACATCAGTGATGTAGATTACATCGTGTCCCATTGCATTCGATGTCTTTTGATGAATACAGTGACAGTGCTACCTCACTAACCCCCATTTCCATGACCAGTGTGGCAGGATACTGTTTCCCCTCTGGCAGGATGCCATCCGGGAAACAGGCTAGGCAGAAGCACCTGGACAGGGACAGGGAATGACCCCCAAGCACCGGAGGAAGTGAACAACTTGAAGGGAGAGTTATTTAAGAGATGTGGGGTGACAGGGGCAGAGCATGGCATCAGAGTGTGTTTCTACTGGTCTGACAGAGGAAAGACAACAGGAGGGGAGGGAAGGGAGAGATATTCAGACAGATTTATAACACTGCTAATACTGTACATTTCAACAGGGGGATTACTCCATGACAATATAAGTGGGGCTGTTTTGGAGGAGCTTAGCACCGGGAGACAGTATTGTTTATAGCCTGATGCTGGTATGATTGTTTGGTAGCTAGAGCTTGGATCAGAGGTTGGCTCCTCTGTGGGTCAGATAGTGGGGTTCTCAATGGCAGCCAGGGTAGGGCTCTCTCTCTCACTGCAGCCCAGCTGCTGCCTGGCTGCCTGGTCCCCATCATTAGGGAGCCCCTCTGAAGTCAGAGCCAGCTGCCCCAGTCTACATGAACACTCACCCATGCCCCTGTAGCTGCCTGTAGACAGCATTCTGCTGCTACTATAACATTAGGCCCTTTCTTACAATCCGAAGCTCCTAGTTGCACTAGATGTGCACTACGAATCTAACTTGTAAAAACCTTCAGCACCATTACCCTTTCTCCATCATGCATAGTTAACCTTTCTCCTCCATCTCCCCACAAATCTCTCCAGGGTCAGTTTTGTAATGCCTGACATTCCGTCTGAAATCATGTTGGACCTGGAATGTCTATGAATCCGGTCAAATTCCACAGCTAATGAGTCCAATAGAGTGGGTCTGAAAGGGAAGGATACATAATATTGCTTAAGAAGAGAAATAGAGAAATAACATTGTACTGTTGAGGAGCCGGCAACAGAAGCATTTCTCTGTGTACGTGACCAATACATTTGGATTTGAACCCCATAACAGACATGGATCATTACATTACAGAAAACTGTTCGTACATACTGTAGCTAGTTAATGTGTGCAGATACTACATGTAATATGACCAGAGGGAAATGTTACGTAACTCTCTCCCTCTACAACTATGAATGGTGCTTCTACTGTGAAGTAAGGGAACTGTCCCAGAATCACAACAGAATCATCCTGAGAATGCACTTTCAAAACATACAAAGTGAATATGTTAAATTATATAAATTACTTCCAGATTCTACTGGGAAGAACTCAGTTTTGAAATGGCTGTGTGGAGATTACCGAAGAAGGTAATCGATCGAGACTCAACCTCCCCTTCGTCTTTTGTTGCTCCACCGTGGGTTGTTAGAGCATGTGTATGTTGCCTGCTGTACATTGTGAGAGAGAATGGTGTGACCAGCGTTCAAGGCTGCCGGTGCTGTGACCTGAAACTGTCCTCTGGCCTATACCCAATCAGAGTGAGGCTGGGTTGACATGACAGCTCCTGCTGTGAGGGGTTGGTGGGTGCTGGGCACTAATCCCTCTCCAGCTCCACCAGCCTGGTGTCCCCCTCGTCCGACACATTCCTGCACTTCACTGCGGCAGCCCCTGCTAGGCCCCAGGATGAACACCTGCTGAGCACTAAGGAGCAAGACAGTGAGAGGGCGAGAGAGAGAGAGAGAGATGTAGGGCAAGAGACACAAACATTTGCATACATACCGTAAACAAATTTGAATACATGTAGTATGTATGTGTATAAGCATGTGGAAAATACACAGAACATAGTATATGTACATCCGTGCGTCCCATTCAGACATGAGCTGGCTTGTTTAGCATAGTCTACGTGGACTTCAGTGTGAGGCTACAGGCGTGTGTACCTGCAGGGCTGAGGATGTGGCGTTTGGGGAACATGTTCAAGGTCTGCAGGACCTCAAAGGAGATTAAGAAAAACACACATCCATGTTCGCACACACACACACACACACACACACACACACACACACACACACACACACACACACACACACACACACACACACACACACACACACACACACACACACACACACACACACACACACACACACACACACACACACACACACACACACACACACACACACACACACACACACACACACACACACACACACACACACACACACACACACACACACACACACACACACACACACACACACACACACACACACACACACACACACACACACACACACACATACAATCTTCAGGTCAGCTAGTGCAGGCCAGGGCCCAACTACCCGAGCTCGAGTTTTGCAAACACACCCTTCCTGTTTTCATAAGGGGAGAACACAGGAACAATAGTGGAAGAGAGGAGAGAAGAGGGAGATGGGGCCGGAGAGAGCTGTGAGGCCCGGGGCAGAGCCTCAGTCCTGGGTGGGGAGGATTCGTTGATTCAGGTGAAGGGTGAGTGGTGGGGTTAAAGGCAATAACACAGAAATTGAATAAAAGTTACGCATCACAAATTTTCAGCAAAGAACATAAAAGGTGTAAGGTAAAAAACAAGCCTATTAGAGAGCATACATACATCCAGTTCACAGCTTAGGCAGGCACGTCGATGGGAGTGTACCACAGCATCAGTGTTTTCTCCTGCAAACTTTCCCGGTCTTTTCCTTTACCATGCAAGGCACAAGGACATTGATGGCAACTTCAATAGCACACTGTAACTGTTCCATGAGTCTCAGCACATGTTTGTGAGTAGCAGAGTGGACAGAGGGGATGCGAGTCCAACTGTAGTGTTTGGGATGTGTCTGTCGGCAGTGTGGGAAGACAGAGAGTAGGCAGACTTCAAAGGCCCTTTCCTGTGGGATGCTGCCTCACTGTCTGTGTTGCCATTTTCTCAGGGAAGACACTCACATGTTGCCAAAAGATCACACAGACACACTTTGAATCAACCACACTATCAACGAAGTGGTGGTTAGTCACTGAACATAGAGTTGAGCCACTACTGTATTGTATTCTTATCTGTGTGTGTATTTTGTGTCTGACTGAGTGAGTATGTACAGCATGAGGTGCTGGAGGAGGGGTGGCGGATTGCTGAAGACTGCTGTAATACAAAACTGTAAATTCAAGCAGCCAACAGAGAACTAATTAGGCCAAAACTGTACACAATCCAGTGTGTAAGCGGCCGGGCCGGCTGTGGCTGTCATCACAACATGTGGACTCCTGGTTCCAATGACTTCCTGAGAGGCCCCTGTACCTCTCCTGTGGTTTTACCGTACTACTTCACAGATCCTCAGCACACAGCCTCACACACACACAAGAAATGTCTGAAAGGATTTGTACAGAACATTCAAAAGTTTAGACACACCTACTCATTCAAAGAGATTTTCTTTATTTGGACTATTTTCTACATTGTAGAATAATAGTGAAGACATCAACACTATGATATAACACATATGGAATCATGTAGCAACCAAAAAAGTGTTAAACAAATCCAAATATATTTTATATTTTAGGTTCTCCAACCTTTGCCTTGATGACAGCTTTGCACACTCTTGTCAGTCTCTCAACCAGCTTCACGAGGAATGCTTTTCCAACAGTCTTGAAGGAGTTAATGCCAATTAACTCTAATGTCCATTGCTCGAGTTTCTTGGCCCAAGCAAGTCTCTTCTTCTTATTAGTGTTATTTAGTAGTATTTTTTTGTTGCAGCAATTCGACCATGAAGGCCTGATTCATGCAGGCTTCTCTGAACAGTTGATGTTGATATGTGTCTGTTTCTTGAACTCTGTGAAGCATTTATTTGGACTGCAGATGTAACTCTGGGTCTTACTTTCATGTGGCGGTCTTCATGAGAGCCAGTTTCATCATAGCGCTTGATGGTTTTTGCGACTGCACTTGAATGAACTTAAAAGCTCTTGATATTTTCCGGATTGACTGACCTTCATGTTATAAATTAAGTTAATGATGGAATGTCATTTCTCTTTGCTTATTTGAGCTGTTCTTGCCATAAACGGGACTTGGTCTTTTACCAAATCAAATCAAATTGTATTAGCCACATGTGCCAAACACAACAGGTGTAGACCTTACAGTGAAATGCTTACTAACGAGCCCCTAATCAACAAATGCAGTTTAATAAAATATAGATAAGAATAAGAAATAAAGTATTACGTTTTGTATTTATTTATTTATTTCACCTTTATTTAACCAAGTTGGCCAGTTGAGAACAAGTTCTCATTTACAACTGCATCTTGGCCAAGATAAAGCAAAGCAGTGCGACAAAAACAACAACACAGAGTTACACATAAGCAAATGTACAGTCAGTAATACAATAGAAAAATTATATGTACAGTGTGTGCAAATGTAGAACATTAGGGAGGTAAGGCAAGAAATAGGCCATAGAGGCGAAATAATTACAATTTATCATTAACACTGGAGTGATAGATGTGCAGATGATGATGTGCAAGTAGAGATACTGGTGTGCAAAAGAGCAAGAAGATAAATAACAATATAGGGATGAGGTAGTTGGGTGTGCTATTTACAGATTAGCTGTGTACAGGTACAGTGATCGGTAAGCTGATCTGGCAGCTGATGCTTAAAGTTAGAGAGGGATATATAAGCCTCCAGCTTCAGTGATTTTTGCAATTCGTTCCAGTCATTGGCAGCAGAGAACTGGAAGGAAAGGCGGCCAAAGAAAGCGTTGGCTTTGGGGATGACCAGTGAAGTATACAGTGGGGCAAAATAGTATTTAGTCAGCCACCAATTGTGCAAGTTCTCCCACTTAAAACGATGAGAGAGGCCTGTAATTTTCATCATAGGTACACTTCAACTACGACAGACAAAATGAGAAAAAAAAATCCAGAAAATGCAAATTGGAGTGGGTCTAGGGTTTCTGGGATAATGGTGCCATGACCAGCCTTTCGAAGCACTTCATGGCTACAGACGTGAGTGCTACGGGTCTGTAGTCATTTAGGCACGTTACCTTAGTGTTCTTGGGCACAGGCACTATGGTGGTCTGCTTAAAACATGTTGGTATTATAGACAGGGAGAGGTCGAAAATGTCAGTGAAGACCCTTGCCAGTTGGTCAGCGCATGCTTTCAATACATGTCCTGGTAATCCGTCAGGCCCTGCGGCCCTGTGAATGTTGACCTGTTCAAAGGTCTCACTCACATCGGCTGCGGAGAGCGTGATCACACAGTCTTCCAGAACAGCTGATGCTCTCATGCATGTTTCAGTGTTATTTGCCTCGAAGCAAGCATAGAAGTAGTTTAGCTCGTCTGGTAGGCTGGTGTCACTGTGCAGCTCTCTGTTATGGTTTGCACGCCCTACCACATCTGACGAGCGCCAGAGAGGGTGTAGTATGATTCAATCTTAGGCCTGTATTGACGCTTAGCTTGTTTGATTATTCGTCGGAGGGCATAGAAGGATTTTTTATAACCTTCCGGGTTAAAGTCCCACACCTTGAAAGCTGCAACTCTAGCCTGTAGCTCAGTGCGGATGTTTTCCTGTAATCCATGGCTTCTGGTTGGGGTATGTACGTATGGTCACTGTGGGGACGACATTGATGAAGCCTATGACTGATGTGGTGTACTCCTCAATGCCATCTGTGGAATCCCGGAACATATTCCAGTCTGTGCTAGCAAAACAGTCCTGTAGTTTAGCATCTGCTTCATCTAATCACTTTTTTATTGATCTTGTCACTGGTGCTTCCTGCTTTAATTTTTGCAGGAATCAGGAGGATAGAATTCTGATCAGATTTGCCAAATGGAGGGTGTTGGAGAGTTTTGTATGTGTCTTTGTGTATGGAGTAAAGGTGGTCCAGAGATTTTTTTCCTCTGGTTGCACATTTATCATGCTGATAGAAATTTGGTCAAACGGATTTAAGTTTCCCTGCATTAAAGTCCCCGGCTACTAGGAGCGCTGCCTCTGGGTGAGCGTTTTCTTGCAAAGCTGTCATCAAGGCAAAGGGTGGCTACTTTGAAGAATCTCAAATATAAATATATTTTGATTGGTTTAACACTTTCTCAGTTACTACTTGATTCCATATGTGTTATAGTTTTGAAGTCTTCGCTATTATTCTACAATGTAGAAAATAGTAAAATAAAGAAAAACCCTTAGCTGTAGCTGTGTTCTAACTTTTGACTGGTACTGTCAATTTTTTCACACAATGACGACCACAAGCATACATGTGGGGATATTATCTTAGCTTAAAGGACTCTTGGGTTTCTATTACCAAAACTAAATATCAATGATTATTGATTATTATACAGGCAATACAGATTGACTTGTACATTCTGCTGTTCCGTCTGGTGCTAAGGTCTGGAAAAGGAGAAGGAGGCCCCGTTCCCCACACTTTAGACATAGCACTCAGCTAAGATTCTGTTTCTCACAGACACAAGAGGCCCTATAATAACGTTTCCCTTTATCCGGTCTCCTTCCTCCTCCCAGTTTCTCACTGACCTGGTGTCTCTGCCTCATTCCCCTTTCTTTACTCTGAGCCTTTCAGCTCTCTACAGTATACGGCAATCTCTCCATCGAAGTCATTGAACTGTTTTTATGGTACTCCTTTGATTGCGAAACCGACAACTTTTTCCAACTTTGTTTGGAGTTGAGGAAGATCCCTTCAGAGCAGCCATCACAGCCTCTCCCATTACATCAGAGCGATAGCAGGAAGAAGGGAGGATAGGAGAGAGGAGAGGCCGTGGATTGAGTCCCAGCTGAATTAACTCCACCACACCATCTGTGTCCAGGCCTGGTCACACAGCACAAACACACATGTGCAGCAGCCGCCTCTGAATCCCCACAACGAACACTGGATTATTCATTATTTAATAAGCTACTGTTTTTACACGGCTTTGCTCTGGTCTATAACTGCTGCACGGTGCTAATGCTAAGTGATGAGTTTTCACCAAAACTGGTCAAAGTTCTTGTTGATTCAAATGAACGTGAGATTTATTGCCATTGAGAGATCATTTAGTAAATCCCCTTTGAGTATCCGATATCACCACAGCTAAATATAGTCATAAATACAGTTTCTTCCAATGAATTTAAGTCTGTGTGAGCCTTTCTCTGTGTCGGCCAAGTGGCTGAGGGAAATGAGGGAAGGGAATTTAGCCAGGTTATTTGTGATTGCGACTAAGCCAGTTCTGAACATTGGGTGTGTTCAGGAGGATGAACCTCTCTTGATAAAGAGTAACTTTGCTGTGCCAGCCAGGCAGCCAGTCTCCAGTTCTAGCAAGGCTTTGTAGTGGCTCTGTTCACCCATGGCCTGTTCTGATATGGATATAATGAGCAACTGTGCCTGATGCCAGAAGATGTCACGTCCTGTGTCTTCACAATCTCCCTCAGCAATGGCACCGTGCTCCTGGGTGTCAAATTCTGACCACACAATACTGTTATCATGTGGGCCAGAAGCCTGAGCTGTGGGGTAGCTATCACCTGTTCACATAGCCAACCCTCCATGCCCTGCCTCCTGTTCCCCCTTCCTCTTCCTGTCAATCCACTCAAACAGCTTTGATCAATAATCCTGTGGTCACCAGCAGTCAGTCAATATGTTCACCAGGTAGAGAGACTCATTGTTATCGTAATTGCAGGCCTTGCTCTCTCTGATGGAGCCTGTGCTTGGGTGACTGTGAATAACAGTCAGCTGGTAGCTGGGCTCAGCCTTTGGTATGAGGTTCTTTCAACTGGAACCAACAGCTTGCGAATACAGCACTACTAAACAAGTCATTGTTCACTGCGTTTTTGGTCAGGGTTGTTTACATGAGAAAAGCATTGGCTACGACGTCTTCATTCGATTGGGATTTTAAAGAAAGAAATGCAACCTGATTCACAATCTAATTTGTGACGAAATTGAGTGCACCTGTGACATCTGGAGAGTCTGAAGCTGAATCCCATATGTCTGCTCCATCCTCAGTGTTAAGAAGGGAGGAATATCAGCACAATGGCTGACACACTACCTCTGCCAGGAGAACATCTCTGTCTTAGTCAGTGAGTCCAGGCATTGTGTGCCAAGTCCATTGTTTCAACTGACTGAGTTCATGGATAGTACGCACAACAGAACTCTGGAGAGCTTGGGTGAGTCTGTGTTTATGTGTTGTATGTTTAAGAAGTGTAGATTTGATAGATGTCCAGACTGCAGCTCACAACTTAAACCCTATCCCTTTCTGTGATAACCAAGGTTGTTTTATTTTCTTCTCAGTCTATAGTAAGCCAGTTCAAGATGGCGGCCGTCTCTGAGGCTAGCCGCGGCTGCAATATGGCCATGATAATGCATGGGGGAGTCAGTGTCCCCCTGAAGGAATGCTCACAGGAAACACCTTCTCCTTTATTATCTTTCCTGCTGTTATTGCTGGCAGCGCTGCCATTCTCTCTTCCTTACTACTCTCCTCCACCGGCGCGGCCTGCATGCCACCATAGCACTGCTGTGCTTTCTCAGGGCCGCCCGGCCCCTCACACCCCGACCCACCCTATATCCCAGTCTCCTCATATAACATCCCCATACAGTACTCTATACTGCAAACCATGCTAGAAATGGGCCATACCGGTTATGCACTAAAACCACATCTGATTTTAACTTCAAATTGCTAAACAATTATGTTGACACCTTTTTCATCTTTAAAAAAAAACACAGGAAAAGGAGAAGCCAAATAAAACAGGTTGATTGAATGATGCAGTGTGGGCTCCTGATGACTCATTTGTCTATGATCCTGTTTCTGTGATTAGACTTTCTCATCTGCAGTGTTCATGAATATACAACTATTAATGGCTCTGCCTGATAAGACATGGGCCAAATCACAGCCTGCGGTTGAGTCTAGATGACAACACACTCCCAGGCAATCACAATGATAAAGGGGCCTCAATGAGATTAATAATGATTATCTAAGTAATACACAAATATGCAGCAGCCGAACCAAACACTTACCCGAGCCTAAACTCTGTCCAGATGTGTTCAGGAAACACTAGGGCTTCATTGACTCCAATCAGAGTTTAGTCATTATCCCCTCCTCAAGGGAGGACATTCATTCATGTACTCAATTACATGAATATGCTGGCTATTATTCTTCCCACAATACAACAGCAAATACAGTTACATGTTTGTGGACCATACAATTGCCATGAAACATCTACTGCAATTATTTGTCAACCCTGAAAAAAAGAAGATGATGATGCTTGACTTAGTTATGAGTATGGTTATGTACACTTGCTCCCAAACCCTAACCCCAGTACTTCCTCTAACCATCGATAGACAAGTAGTAATGCAGTAACCTAACCACCACTAAATCCCTTGGGGTGATCCTCCATCCTGAGACAAACACCTGTCTCTGAGAATGTAATGGATGAGAATGGAAGATTGTTCCCAGAATCTCTATATCTACTGTATGGACATGCCCTGCAGCTGAACCCATTCAGAGAAGTCTTAGTATAACACCCCCCTTAGTAAAACAAAATCTGTGTGAGGGCATGAACATTTTTGATCAAAAAACACATTCTGTAACAACGCTAATCCAAAATAAATCAACATTACAGAGTCCTACTGAGGCCTGGAGCTGGTCTAAAACCTCTGGGCCATTTTCACTCAGCCTCCAGTGTTCCGTAACACTAGTGTTAACAAGTCCCGGTGCTCAGCC
The DNA here is from genome assembly GCF_018296145.1 of Oncorhynchus tshawytscha. Lineage (NCBI taxonomy): Eukaryota > Metazoa > Chordata > Actinopteri > Salmoniformes > Salmonidae > Oncorhynchus > Oncorhynchus tshawytscha. Next base: position 24,337,723 of record NC_056432.1, read on the forward strand.
CTGGTCCTCCTCAATCATAGTCCAGTGTGGAGACGTAAGGCCTTTGTCTACGCTACTCTAAAGACACAACACCACTGTAAAGCTGATACATGATATATGACCCGCTCTCACAGCCTCTTGGCTTACTGGAAATAACTCTCAAACTAAACTCAATCTTTTTCCACGGGAAACAAACCGGCTTTGTATTCACTCCAGCCCGCTCCAGTGTGCAACATTTCTCTCCACTACTGTACTCCAGATTTTTTTAAGAGGGGGGCCCCATCAACACTGTTGAACATCAAAACCGCTGTTATTTTTATGGGTCCGGTTCTGCAGAGTGAGAGTACTCTCTAATGCTCAGGTTTCCCATCTGGTCCCCATAACAGCATGCTGGCGGAGTGCTGAGTCCAGAGTAGTCTATGGATGAGTGAAGTTGGGGGGTGGTTGTACTCACTATCTTCTATATGTGTGTGTGTGTGTGTGTGTGTGTGTGTGTGTGTGTGTGTGTGTGTGTGTGTGTGTGTGTGTGTGTGTGTGTGTGTGTGTGTGTGTGTGTGTGTGTGTGTGTGTGTGTGTGTGTGTGTGTGTGTGTGTGTGTGTGTGTGTGTGTGTGTACTGTAACCCCTTTCTAGTACATGCCTCTCGGCTGTCTGATTTAAGAGAAGCCAGAGACTACCCCGGAGACCCAGCCCCATTACTCCACATCTCCTCACCGTGAAGGCTACACTGCAGTCTCTCCCAGGGTGTGCTTTTCCCAGCACGCCTAAGACAATACTACCCCACGTCCAGGCACCAGGCATCCAAATTCTGACTGTCTGTGACTGAAGATGTCGGAGAGAGTATTTGGTAATGGTGTGTTGGGTAGTCCTTTGCATGGGGTGATGTATGTTTCCTTTAACAATCAGTCTTCCAGATAGATGACACAGACACAGGAACCTTGGTATAAAACACTTTAGTAATAAAATGCAATTGCAGACAGAGATTCACATACAGAATACCTCAGTAGTCTATAATAAATATCTGTGTGGCGAAACAGGACATAAAGCTTCTTATACTAGCTGGTGTAGACAACCTACCATCAATCATACCTTAACATTGTTGCATTGGATTAGATACAAAGTATCAAAGACGAGAAAAACATGTCTAGACTGTGGTTTGTCACTCTGCTATCTCGGCCTTGAGCCTGTGTGACTATCAGCAGGTGCAGACAATTCTCAGCCTGTGAACTAACGCAGTACATCTCCATTTACCCAGTACTTTTCCATCATTGCGTATTGCAAGCATACAAAGGTTATCACATATACAGTTGAAGTCGGAAGTTTAGATACACCTTAGCCAAATACATTTATACTCAGGTTTTCAAAATTCCTGAAACTTAATTCTAGTAAAACATTCCCTGGTTTAGGTCAGTTAAGATCACTACTTTATTGTAAGAATGTGAAATGTCAGAATAATAGTAGAGAATTATTTATTTCAGCTTTTATTTCTTTCATCACATTCCCAGTGGGTCAGAAGTTTACATACACTCAATTAGTATTTGGTAGCATTGCCATTAAATTGTTTAACTTGGGTCAAACGTGTCGGTTGCCTTTCACAAACTTCCCACAATAAGTTGGATGAATTTTGGCCCATTCCTCCTGACAGAGCTGGTGTAACTGAGTCAGGTTTGTAGGCCTCCTTACTCACACTTTTTCAGTTCTGCCCACAAATTTTCTATAGGATTGAGGTCAGGGCTTTGTGATTGCCACTCCAATACCTTGACTTTGTTGTCCTTAAGCAATTTTGCCACAACTTTGGAAGTATGCTTGGGGTCATTGTCCATTTGGAAGACCCATTTGCGACCAAGCTTTAACTTCCTGACTGATGTCTTGAGATGTTGCTTCAATATATCCACATAGTTGTCCACCCTCATGATGCCATCTATATTGTGAAGTGCACCAGTCCCTCCTGCAGCAAAGCACACCCACAACATGATGCTGCCACCCCTGTGTTTCACGGTTGGGATAGTGTTCTTTGGCTTGCAAGCCTCCCCCTTTTTCCTCCAAACATAACGATGGTCATTATGGCCAAACAGTTCTATTTTTGTTTCATCATTCCAGAGGACATTTCTCCAAAAAGTACAATCTTCGTCCCCATGTGCAGTTGCAAACCGTAGTCTGGCTTTTTATGGCGGTTTTGGAGCAGTGGCTTCTTCCTTGCTGAGCGGCCTTTCAGGTTATGTCGATACAGGACTCATTTTACTGTGGATATAGATACTTTTGCATTTCGAGCATTTCGCTACACTCGCATTAACATCTGCTAACCATGTGTATGTGACAAATAATTCAGCATCAGCATGCTGATTTGATTTTGTGCCTGTTTCCTGCAGCATCTTGTTCTGGGATTGATTTGCACTTTTCGCACCAAAGTGCGTTCATCTCTAGGAGACAGAACGCATCTCCTTCCTGAGTGGTGTGACGGCTGCGTGGTCCCATGGTGTTTTACTTTTGTACTAATGTTTGTACAGATGAACGTGGTACCTTCAGGTGTTTGGAAACTGCTCCCAACAATGAACCAGACTTGTGGAGGTCTACAATTTTTTCTGAGGTCTTGGCTGATTTCTTATGATTTTCCCATGATGTGAAGCAAAAAGGCACTAAGTTTGAAGGTAGGCCTTGAAATACATCCACAGGTACACCTCAAATTGACTCAAATTATGTCAATTAGCCTATCAGAAGCTTCTAAAGCCATGACATAATTTTCCAAGCTGTTTAAAGGCACAGTCAACTTAGTGTACGTAAACATCTGACCCACTGGAATTGTGATGTCATGAATTATAAGTGAAATAATCTGTCTGTAAACAATTGTTGGAAAAATTACTTGTGTCATGCACAAAGTAGATTTGCCAAAACTAGTTTGTTAACAATACATTTGTGGAGTGGTAGAAAAAGGAGTTTTAATGACTACAACCTAAGTGTATGTAAACTTCTGACTTCAACTGTGTACAGTAACCATGGCGCTGGTGTTGGGTTACCAATACCATTAAAACAGGCATGGTCTTCTTCACAGACCATTTACCAAGACAACAAACAATCTAAACACAGCAAAAGCCTATCAACACAGGAACTACAAATGATAAGATTCATCGTCGCTAGGGCTGAGAGTATTTGGATTTGGGTTTAGACAAAATGAACACCGCAGTACCTAAACAGTACCTTTTCCTTTCTTGTCTTTCTGCAACATCTATAAAATCCATGGCAAGATGGACAAATGGTCCTCTTGGCGTAGGGAAATGACCTGGTTTCAGAGGTGCTCCTTTGGCAGTGTTAAATTGCACGTAGCACAACGAAACAGAAACTCTTTCACATGCTGAGTCAAATTTGGACAAAACCAATCCAAAGAAATTGCCTCTATCATATCCCCTGTTGACAGATGGGCCATACCATGGGCCACTTGGCAAACAGAGGCGATAAGACAAGCTGGCAGACACGGTCTGCAAGACAGAGTTGGTCTCCAAATTTTAGAAACGGGGTCAAGTTTACAACCACGCTGTTGCCATACCAAATAAGAACATCCAAAGCCTGTTTAGATGCCAAATCATCAGTGTCTTTCCCAACAGTAGCACAGAAGAACATGGAGTGGCTATGACACGTTTTGAGGCAGCCAATTTAGCAGCCTCATCTGCCATGTCGTTACCCATATTCACAAAATCTTTCCCCCCAGCGTGAGCAGCAACCTTCACAATAGCCAAAGCAGAAGGCAGCATCATAGCCTCCAAGAGATCTAAAACCATAGTTCTATTACGAATAGGACTTCCACAAGCATTGTGAACCCACACCTGAGCCCCAGGGTAACCCCCAACAGGTGCTACTAGATTATGATTATCTAAGCATGGACTCATCTCAGAACATTATTGCTCAGCAGATTTATTATGACTTGGCACAATTAAACAGACTCATCTGGTTGGCTGGCTGGAATGACCCTACCCTGTCTGAGACATCCTACTACATCACCCAGCCAAGACGGGTTGCATCACACTGCCTGGCAGGAGGGTTAATACTGATGCACTGCTGATGAATCATCCTAGTAACATGTGTTGAAATCCTCTGATGCAAAATGGAACAGGCATTACATATAATACACTTCTACATGAACTTCAGGCTTAAATTGTTTTCTTAGGGTTTGGGGCCCAAAGAGTTCAGAAGTGAAGGATGAAGTCTGATTCCAGAGGAGATGGATCCACCAGTCCAGGGTGGAGCGGTGTGTTGAAAGTCAAGAGGTATCAAAGAGAAGCTACTGGAAGATCTACCACATCTCACACAGAAAACCAAAAAATGTCAAGAAGTGATCTTCAGGAGATGAACCACACAAAAAACATCTTCAAGCATAATTCATTAGCCTGGTGCTGGGGCTAGTGCTGGGGTTGGGGGGGTCAGTGGTGGGGATTGCAATACTCTTCCTGTTTTTGCTACAAACTACGCTCTGGACAGGATCTGCATGCGTCCAAAATTATGTGTTGGGGGGCTGTTTCTCATACAGTACTGCATCCTTGCTTTGAAGTGGGAGTGGAAACAATATCATAGCCTAATGTCTCAGATAATTAGAAGTGACTAAAATAGTGTCAGTGTGTTAGTGTGAGGCTATGTGGTCCCATACCTGCTCAGAGAGCACAATGGTTTGTTGAGTGCCTTCCAACACAGAGGACATCCTTCCCATATAGTTGGCGGAGCTCGGCTCCGTACCAATCTGCTCCCACTGTTTGTAAAATAAACATGCCCCTGAACGCTAACCCACTGCCCACTCTGTTTCCCCCATCTGGCGGCCCCAATAATGCATCTGGCTGACCTTTAACCTAATCCTGCTTGAACCACACTTCCTGTCCAGTGCACATTGGATATGACTGTATGGAAATTTGTGGAGCGGCAGCCATTTTCACGCCGCTGAACAGGAGATTACAGACTAGTTCCTATTGTGGTGGTACACACAGGAGGGGGAAACCAAGCAGGACAGCAGACTCATCATGCAAAACAAAATCACCTTGGTTATGAATCACATCACAAACAGGAGTCACAGTCGAGTCAGGTCATATCATGGTTTCAAGCCAATAGGAAACCACAATGGCTCTTCAACTGGAATTCCACCACAGGTGGTTGGTGGCACCTTAATTGGGGAGAACGGGCCCGTGGTAATGATTGGAACGAAATCAGTGGAATGGTATCAAATACGTATTTGATGTTTGATGCCATTTCATTTCCTCCGTTACAGCCATTACTATGAGCGGTTCTCCTCTCTTAAGCCTCCAGTGATATTCGACCAACCAACTTACTTACTGTAGGCTATATCACAGAATTTAAAAAACAGAAACACAGTAGCATCACAACAACGATCAAGAAAAATAAACATAATGCCTTCATAAAACAATCTAGTTTGCTTGGAAAAGGCTGCTCAAACAGACATGCAAAGCAGGTCTCCCTCCTCCCACCTACTCCATGCTATCTCTCTGGGAGCCCCTGAGTCCGTTTGTCCCACAGATGGGGGGGGACTAGATAAGCCAGTGGTCCCCCTCCATCAACACTGGAGTCCTGCCACAGAGGGTAGAGTTACACAGGCAGTCAAGGCAGGCAGTCCTCTGGGGCCCAGTGGGAATGGGCTGCATGGGGCTGGGTTAGTCAGGGGAGGCTAATCTGCTCCCGGCTGGACAGGCTGCTGATGCCCACCATCTGTTTCTGTTACTCATCACCCACCGACCAGGAACCACCAGGCACACACACAAGTAAACAAACACTGCCAGCAGAAATCCATTTAACAGCTAACTCTCTACCTGCACAGGCCTCTTAATTACTTATAATCAGTGCCACCAAATAAGCAGAGTTCAGAAACCCTTTGCATTGGGTAAGCTCTTAAGATGGTGGGGTGATGAGAGTAGTGTGAATTCTACTGAATCTTCCCATCATTACTTTAAAGGAAAATTCCACCCAAAAACGATCTTTTGGTATTTGTTTCATTAGTCCATTGTTGACATATTCCCAAAATGTATTGCTTGTTAGCGATCAAGTTTTCAAGATATGTAACTTTACAGAACTCATCCCCGTATGAGGCATTTAGCATCATTTGATGCTAAATGTATCATACATGATGATTTTATGAAACGCAGCATCATATGATCCCAAATAAATCATACATGGATGATTTCTGTATTTTGAAAGTTACATATCTTGAAAACTTGATTGCTGACAAGCAAAACATTTTGGGACTATGTCAACAATGGACTAATTAAACGAATACCAAAAGATAGTTTTTGGGTGGAGTTGTCCTTTAAGTATACTATTAGTATTATCTTTTTGTTGTTGTATTATTATACATTTTACAGGAGGAACCACATGAGCAAGACACTAACCTAACTTAATATGGGTGTCGCTCATGGTTCATTTGCTTGACAAGACTCCACAGCCCTAATTGAGCATGCCTCTGGCACTGCTGAGCTGGAGGATGAGGTGGGTTAGAGGGGTCGGGGTAGAGGGGCTGTGTAAGATTAAATGAAATGCCTCAACGCTCTGGATTGTGACAGCCTATGAAGGGCACACAGGTGTACAGCACTTACCCCTACATTACCTCCACACACCCATCATCTCTTTCTGCTCAGTGTCCTGTGGGCTTAGCACCAAGCGGGTGATTAGCACAGACATTTAGTACGCTTCACTTATTTTTGCACCATTCACCCGCACTTTACTGAATCTCACAAGGCACACATAGCCTCTATTGTTCATCAGATAAGAGTCTACTGATTGGCAGGCTGAGTTTAGTTCTCAGACTATTTAATCGCTTTAGTTTACTTGTCTATAGCCACGGGCCGTATGTCAACTGGGGGTAACTGGAGTAAAGACCAGGATGACGTTCTAAGTATTTCAGTTCACTTTAAACATACCCTTGGGCATTCTTGCTTGTTATCATAAGTTACATTTACCACCTTAGAATTAAGTATATACTTAGACCCCATATAAGAGGATTATAATAACATGGAAATATAGAATAGGTGCCAAAATTACAGTCCCACATGTTTTCAAGAGCCTCTACTCAGGAGGCTATATGGTGCCGTACTGGGGCCCACAGGCAAAACCCAAGACTGAAAACATTAACAGACATAATAATAACATTGTTTAATGGCAGCCTCTGTTTGGAATGGTTGGGAATGCATGAGTGTGGGGAATATTTACAAGGGCACCTGAGACACGCAATGTCTGGATAGAGTAAGGGTCTGGAAGTAAATGCAGTGTAAGCACAACTTTCCACTGTACATACAGTATGTAAACATAGACATATGGTGTATAACCAATGTAATACCAATGTTGTACAGAGGCTGATACAGGTAACTACGTCCTGATATGGAAGGAATGACATCAACGTGTAGAGCTTCCCTTTTGACAGTTGAAGATGAGAACTCCAAATGGAAAAACACTGGGATGATTCAATGATCAGACCTGACTGAACCCCTTACTGAGTGAGGCTCCTCACACAACCACTCATGTTTTCCCTGGGTAAGATGAATTACATTTTTACTTCACCCTGCATTGAAAAGCTCACCTGCTGGGCCTATTACAAGGTCTCCATACATATGTTTGACCTCTGCAAATTCATTTAACCTGAGTCAACCTGTTATGCTCCATCAAACATGGGAATCGGATACCTCAGAAACACAGGTGCCTTTTGCTTTGCACTATGCCAAGCCCCTGTTCCTGAACACATAGAGCCATGGGAGATGGGAGAAAGTCACCCGCATCACATGAATTAGCCACTGTGACAGGGGTCTGTTAGGTCGAAAGATCACACAGAGGATCACAAGTCTCTCTTTTACAGCTCCTTCTCCCCATTTCTATTAGCGGATGACAAGAAAGGACGGATGGATTTCTAAAAGCGTATATTTCCGTTGATGAGGAGATAAATCTGATCATTGCTGGAGAGTGGAGAAGAGCACAGAAAGGGTCTTCTTGATGTCCCCTTTGAGATGTAAATGACACTGAAAGAGGGGCAGGTGTCCACTGCTGAGAGGGAGTGTGTGAGTTGGTGGAGAGGTGGGTGCACGGGTTCCTAAACTATTAACAAACATACCTCTAGCAGGTTAGACCACAAATCAAGAGCAAGAGGCAATACAAACGAGACCATTAACAAATCTTGGTACACAAGGTTTCGCAAGGCCGCATGCAACCAACCAAACAGACATTATCAAACTGTTGTGAAATCATGAACAATAGTGTACTCAGTATTTTTCAACATTTTGGGCAATCAGTGCCAAATAAAACAATGGCATACAAGTAATTCAAATTCTTTGGTAACTTCTAAATCTTGACTTGCATTTATTTGTTCATTTTTCACAGAAAAAGACCAATCCAAATGGTTAAAATGATTATTGCTAACTGACCTCGGGGACTTAAAAATTGCCTGCTGCTCGGAGACACCGGTAGTTTACCTAATTGTCTGACCTTCGATTGGGTTTTTTCGGGGCGCAAAGGTAGCAACTTGCGTTGAACTCGTTTGTCAAAGGGGAAAAGTGTTGCTATTCACTCCAATTATCTCACAAAACAGAAAATTGTGAATAACAAAACCGCCTGTAAGTAGTCACCTTGGATGACCTCACCTTGAGTAGGTTACACCGTCGCTGAATTAGAGGAACGGTAAAAAAAAATGGACAAAGGTCAAATATTTCCTTAATTGTGTTTAAAAAATATTTTTTAAACTATTGTCACACGTGTTGTTTTACATGGCGTTTTAGCAGACTTTTTTCTTCAAAACATTTAGAATCACAAATGTGGAAGACAAGTAGGGGTCTTTTACGGCTCTACTGCTCCCTCTGCTGCTATAAAGTAAACTCACACCACAAAGCTACTTTATTAGTAGGCTTTTAGCTATTCAGTACTATACAAAATAATAACACATTTCCAATACGCAAACGCAATGTCAGCTGTTGTTGATCAAAGTGATTTTATTTGTAAAAACAAAAATGACAATATGAAACAACTTTGAGATAAATACATATTTGTTGATAGTTGACAACTTTAAACATCTGCTATCTGAGCAGCTAACCGATCGCTGCAGCTGTACATAGTCCATCGGTAAATAGCCCACCCAATTTACCTACCTCATCCCCATACTTTTTTTATTCATTTACTTTTCTACTCTTTTGCACACCAGTATCTCTACCTGCACATGACCATCTGATAATTTATCACTCCAGTGTTAATCTGCTAAATTGTAATTATTCGCCTACCTCCTCATGCCTTTTGCACACAATGTATATAGACTCTTTTTTTCTACTGTGTTATTGACTTGTTTATTGTTTACTCCATGTGTAACTCTGTGTTGTCTGTTCACACTGCTATGCTTTATCTTGGCCAGGTCCCAGTTGTAAATGAGAACTTGTTCTCAACTAGCCTACCTGGTTAAATAAAGGTGAAATAAAAAATAAATAAAAACATAGAAATACCAAAGGCCTCTCTGAATAAACAAAATTAAAACCATTGTGCTGAGAAAACATGAATATTTCTAGGGAAGAAAGCATTGCATATGTTTGCTTTTTAAACTGTAAAGTTAGTGTCAAAATTATCTAGCTAAAATATAGATTCAGTTTCTACCACGATTTATGGCAAATGGTGGATTATGGTCATCAAATATGGATGTGTACACACAACAAAAATGTTTCTTTACAAAATGACATTTTACAAATTAGTCTTATATACACATTTTAAGCATTAAATTAAACTATAATAGCTGCAAAATGGGAAATATGTGATACAGGCCACTATACATTTGGGTGGAGAAAGGCTATGTGGCTCCCGAGTGGCGCAGTGTTCTAAGCACTGCATCTCAGTGCTAGAGGCCTCACTACAGACCCTGGTTCGATTCCAGGCTGTATCACAACCGGCCAAGATTGGGAGTCCCATATGGCAGCGCACAATTGGCCCAGCGTCGTCCAGGTTAAGCCGTCATTGTAAATAATAATTTGTTCTTAACGGTCTTGCCAGGTTAAATAAAAAATCAAATATGTTTTTGTTTACTTGACCTCCATTCACCTTTTATTGCTTTTTAGTGAGGTCTTAGAGGTGACCTGTACAAAAAACATGCAGCATTCAGTGGAATGATATATTGTAGCAATAATAAGTGTTGTGCATTGATTACGTCTTAATCTCTACTGAATCATTTCTTCTAGTGCCTACAACATAATAGTTAAAAACCTTTGACACATCTGACTGCAAACCTTGAGTTGCCTCTAAACTTGAATCACCAAAAAGGCTTTGGTCAACAGACTGTCCATTATTTTCCCAAAGCAAAGGCCTGATCTTTATCCCAACAGGCCTCATGATTTCCCCAAATTAATGTAACATTTTTTAAATGGAAAGGCTTCAACATTATCCCAAAAGATGAAAACTCCAAGATATCCCAAAAGTATTCCCTTCGCCGGTATGCAACAAGTAAGGCTAAGCATCCATAGTAACAGGCAATGGATCAATCCGATGATCCTTATCACATTGTTATTTGGTTTTGATCACCATATATCTGGACCTGTCACTCAGTGTAGCAATAAGCTGATCCATGTCTTTACAGAGCAACACTACATGAACAAATGTGGACACCTGATCCTCGAACATTTCATTACAAAATCACAGGCATGAATATGGAGTTGGTCCCCCCTTTGCTGCTATAACATCCTCCACTCTTCTGGGAAGGCTTTCCACTAGATGTTGGAACATTGCTGCACGGATTTGCTTCCATTCTGCCACAAGAGCATAAGTGAGGTCGGGCACTGATGTTGGGCGATTAGACCTGGCTCTCAGTCGGCATTCCAATTAGTCTCAAAGGTGTTCGATAGGGTTGAGGTCAGAGCTCTGTACAGGTCAGTCAAGTTCTTCCACACCGATCTCGACAAACCATTTTTGTATGGACCTCACTTTGTGCATGGGGCACTGCCATTCTGAAACAGGAAGCCTCCCCAAACTGTTGCCACAAAGTTGGAAGCAAAGAATTGTCTAGAATGTTCCGTTAAGATTTCCCTTCACTGGAACTAAGGGGCCTAGTCCCAATCATGAAAAACAGCACCAGACCATTATTCATCCTCCACCAAACTTTACAGTTGGCACTATGCATTGGGGTAGGTAGCGTTCTCCTGGCATCCGCCAAACCCAGATTCGTCTGTTGGACTGCCAGATGGTGAAGCGTGATTCATCCCTCCAGAGAATGTGTTTCCACTGCTCCAGAGTCTAATGGCGGCGAGCTTTACACCACTCCAGGAGAAGCTTGGCATTGAGAAGGGTGACCTTAGACTTGTGTGCGGCTGTGGAAACCCATTTCATGAAGCTCCTGACGAATCATTCTTGTGCTGACGTTGCTTCCAGAGGTAGTTTGGAACTCAGTAGTGAGTGTTGCAACCGAGGACAGACGATTTTTACGCGCTACGTGCTTTAGCAGTCCCGTCCTGTGAGCTTGTGTGGCCTACCACTTCATGGCTGAGCAGTTGTTGCTCCTAGACATTTCCACTTCACAATAACAGCACTTACAGTTGACCAGGGCAGCTCTAGCAGAACAGAAATTTGACCAACTAACTTGTTGGAAAGGTGGCATCCCATGACGGCGCCATATTGAAGGTCACTGAGCTCTTCAGTAAGGCCATTCTGCTGCCAATGTATGTCTTTGGAGAGTGCATGGCTGTGTGCTCAATTTTATACACCTGTCAGCAACGGATGTGGTTGAAATGTCCGAATCCACACACGTCCACAAACACTATATATACAAAAGTATCTAGCCTGCAAGGTCCACATCACCCAGCACCTGTGCAGAGGAGCAGAGGTTAGCAATATACAGCCGGGCCGTTCCACAAAGAGTGCCTTTTGCGTCCCATTGATATTTTAAGTAGAAATTGTGCACCAATATTGAATTTTAACAGTGTGTTATATTGAATGAAGTGCCCTTTAATAAAGACCACATAGATAATGAAATAAATTCAGCATTTTGACATGCTCCTCCGTGCACCGTCTGACTTCTAGGAAGATTTTTAACCCACTTAACCCTAACATTTTCACCATCATTGTAAAGTTATTTTGTTGCTTTGACAAAGTAATTTTGAAGATTCACAAGGGTATTTAAGATTAAATCACCAACCTTGTTATAGTCAACCTTGTTACTTTATTTGGCACTTCGTCTTTTTATTATTATTATTTAACCTCGAGAGGGTAAAGTGAAAAAAGAAAAAGAAAAGTGCTTTTAATGACAATGTTAAAATGAGGTGAAATCAAATTAGGTTGACCAAGTTACACTTTCAAAAGGCACCGAATTGGTGGAACAATCCAGCTAACTGCTATGAAATATGAACATGCATGAATACTGTACATGTAGCATGCAAGACATACAGGCTTTTAAGAAACCCAAGGACAGGAATGTGTCAAATCATTGTGAGGAATGTCCAGTCCTCTCTCCTTCTTGCATACCTTACATGAGTTAAATGCTACATAGTAACTGGAAATGCCTGGCACAGTGAGGCTTTGTGTCTGGTCTCCAGACATCAGGTCCATTACCACCTGGCAGGGACAATAGATAGCCACAGGGGTCGAAGATTTATACACAAGTTGTACAAGGCACATGTCATATGTCACCTTTTACTGTATAGTAAAACAAGCTTGCAAGTTCCTTTAAGTATGGAATTGACATGTAATGAGTGTAAATTCGAGACAAGAGAGTTCCTTTTTAGGAAGGGGAAGTTAGCAGCTGGGATAACAGAATATACAGGAAAACACACCAAGACTGCTCTCTGGTGGTGAAGGATGGAAGCTCTTTACTTATCGATAAGGCCAACTGGGAATTTGACTCAACCAACCTGACTTGAAACAATATTTACCCAGCTCTTTCTTAAGCATTAATCAAAATGAAATGGCAAGTGTTTACATTAAATTTAAAAAGTATCAATAGTAGTATAGCTTAGTTTTAAAAAAGTTAACATTTCCAATTTCTATTACCTACAAACCACAGGTGGTTTGATTATATATATATATATATTTTAAACACTCCCATTTTGTGTGAATGAAGGCAGTTTGATTTAATCAAGTCTCTTGTTAAACCCTAGAATCAGATAGTCTATTAGGTGATGATTGTTTTATGTATACAACTACACAACCAATAAATCAATAGCATGTCTCCGTTGCACAAAGAACACTATCTCCCTTGCACAAAGAACACTATCTCCCTTGCACAAAGAACACTATCTCCCTTGCACAAAGAACACCATCTCCCTTGCACATCAGTAACAGTCAGAGTGAAGAAGCATGGTAAGGTAAGGTGAGGTAACATAAGGATGAAAGTATTATAACACTTGGCAGTGATGCATTCGTGTATGCTGCTGACTGTGTGCTTGCTCTAGGCAATACGGTGTCTTAAAAGCAGGCAGAATAAAAATCATATGAAAAATATACAATTGTCGCCCATAGTTGGGCTGCAGTGACATTAGCCATGGTACACCCAGTTGCTGGTATATGGCTGAGCTGTGCTAGTGCCTGATAAAGAGACAGAGGGCTTGGTTGGCATGCAGAGGGCCTGAGAGTGAGTGAGTGAGTGAGTGAATGAGAACTGTCCAGGATAAAACAGGGGTTGTTCCAGTTCTTCTCACTCACCATCAGGCCCAGTTTCACACATGCAGTTCCACCTTCTGCCCACAGCGAGAGCTACAGGTATGTGTCCTGATGATCTGCCTCTGTGCTACTCAGGCTCTGTCTGGACATCTGGAGGGGCGACTCTTTGAGAAGAGACTGGTCGTTAAAGACTGGTTGGTCGTTGAGTGCTGGTTGGTCATTAAGGGCTGGTTGTTGGGGAAGGTGAGAGTCTTTAAGTGTGTTTTGGAGGGGTGTGTCATTGACGAGGGGCTTCTGTGCTGGTGAGTCTCTCAGAGTAGGCTGAGGATCTCTGAGTGGAAGCTGAGGCAGAGGATCTCTGAGTGGAAGCAGAGGATCTCTGAGTGGAAGCAGAGGATCTCTGAGTGGAAGCAGAGGATCTCTGAGTGGAAGCAGAGGATCTCTGAGTGGAAGCAGAGGATCTCTGAGTGGAAGCTGAGGATCTCTGAGTGGAAGCTGAGGATCTCTGAGTGGAAGCTGAGGATCTCTGAGTGGAAGCTGAGGATCTCTGAGTGGAAGCTGAGGATCTCTGAGTGGAAGCTGAGGGTCACCAGGTAAATTATAAGGGTTGGGGATCTCCGTGACAGGAGGGGTTTTCTTCATACTTTCTTTCTTAATGCTCTTCTTCTCCTCTTTGCCCTTCTTCTCTCTCTTCTGCAGCTGAGGGGCAGGCAGGGGCGACTCGACGATGATGGTGGGGTTCTGACGAAGGTCCTGGCGACTGGGAGGCTCCGAAGCCATGATAGCCCTGGCACCGTGCATTCTGGGAGGAGACTTCCAGTGCAGCTCACCGCGGTTCTTCCTCCAGCGCTTCAGCTGAACATGGTGCTCGCTCTCAACGTCCCGCTCTGAGATGGGCACATCCAGAACCTGAGGGAGGAGAAGAAAGAGAGAGAGGTTACTGCTGGTCACTGATAGATTATAGGCATGCAGTACGCTGGGAAACTTATGTACGAAAATACTCAATTGGTTTAGGCTATCTTGTAGGAAATGTGATTCAAAAAGTATAGTGCTAATGGCCAAGAGGAGAAAAGGTTTGTTAGGTGGTGAGACATTCCAGTCCTTATCTTAACCTTGTTAGTAAATGTCAAACTGCCTGAGGCTAAAGGAGCTTCATAGTCACTCACAGTGAGGATGGTCAACACTATCAGAGAGGCTATTGTCAAAGTGAAGAGACACCCACACAAAGCCAGGGAGGGACTAGACACTGACCAGTCAGAACTGTGAATCACTTTAACTTCCACTCTGAACTCTACATTTCCACTGTATTACTACATTTCTGAACAGCCATTGTTCTCTTTAGCCAGGCACAGATGATATTTCCACTCTGGGTAAAATAGGGGTGTCATTCTAATCTCTATAAAACCGGACTCAGCAGCTAGATGTATTTCAGTGTGCTTGAAGACGATACTTCTCCAGTGTTTATTATTGTGTAAGTCCTGTGTGTCTCTATAGTCGTTGACTCCATGCTAGTGAAGCCCTTACCTCCCCCGACGAGGAAGCCCTTACCTCCCCCGACGAGGAAGCCCTTACCTCCCGGACGAGGAAGCCCTCCTGCATGTAGCGTGGCTCTATGGTCCTCAGCAGCTCCATGGTCTCATACTGGCCCTGACACGCATTCAGCTTCTCACGGGTACCCAGCATGCACTTCAGCAGCACCAGGCCCACCCGGAAAATTATCTTCACACCTGGGGAGGGGTAATAGGTCACACAGTCACTAACTGGACATGAGGGATGATTCCAGAGTTTAACATCCACAATTGCAAGCATCATCGGAACTTTACGGATTATCTCAATGGGTGATCAACAATAGTGCCGATCTCCAGTGTATAAATTTGAGGTTGTAACTGAATGAATCCAAGACAGATGTTTGTGTGGGAGTTTCTGCAACTAACGAACCGTCACAGAGGAACATGTCCCAGACACGGAGAACTGAGGCCCAGGGCAGGGTGCGGGAGAAGGCACACATGAACCACTCTGTCATGTAGAGAATGGGCTCTATTTTATGTTTCTCCAGGTGGCGGTAGGTTATGGGGGAGACACGCCGCGTCAAAGCATACAGGATCTCTCCATCTAACTGGATGGCCTCCTGCAGGGACAGAGGAGAGAGAAGTACGTAGTTTCATACTGACAGGAGAACAAAACACATTGTGTGGTCTACCTTACTCTATGGGCCTTATCTGGTAGTGCATTAGTGAAGGGTACATGTCTTACCAGCCCTGCACTGTAGTATCCAGGGAGGTACTTCTCACAAATTTGGACCAGCCCCCAGAATGCATCCTGTGGAAAAACATACAGATGATGGTGTTAGGAAATTGTGACTGGAACCATACCTTTAGAGGGAAACAAAACTAAAGCACAAAGTTACGGCAGGCTAGCTATAGGTGTAGCGTACATAAACAATTCCATTGTAACTAGGGTCACAAAAGGAAGGAAGCTGGTCGAGAGCAGTATTCACTTAGCTAAACCACAGGTCAGGGAGTCATTGTGAGAGAACCACAGTTCAGAGTACAAGAGGCACAGGGCTCACCTCAGCAGGCATGTGCATGAGCAGCACAGCAGCAATGGGGGCCTGGGCTTGACAGTAGCCCTCCTCTGGCCTGTACAGCGTGTAGGCCTTCAGAACACGGAACAGGTCCTTCTGTCTGTGTGGGTAAACAAACACACACACACAAACCCATGAACACAGCAATGAACACACACAAGGACAAAGGTCAGACAAGACTAAATGTCAAACATTAGTCCCTGAGTGAGGATAAACGATCCTATTGTGTGAGACAACTAACCCGTGGCCCCCTCGTGATACAAACATCTCATGGAAGGGGAACTGTCTGTGCAGGTCTTTCTCAATCACATCCAGCTCTTTTGGGTCTCCAGCCTGACTGTCCAGCTCCTGAAACAACACTAGGGAGAATCAACCTCAGTCCCACACAGGAAAAACAAACAGAGAGCGTGAGCAAGAGAAAGAACATAACCAACCTCGAACTTCCCCCGGTTCTGTTCCCTCTTCACTTTTCCTCCTGACAGGTAGAGCCAAGCACGGCCTCGCAGTGAGGGTGGGATTCCTTTCTGGCACCGCAGTCTCACCTGTTAAAGAGACAGAGAAATGTATTTATTACCAACCAAAAATTGTTCCAGTAAAAATCCAGCTGCATTACAAGAGAGTTGTTATACTAGAGCATTATAGAGTCAGTATCATTGACTGAACTGGAGGGACCCTGTAATCATGGAAACAAAACAAGCCGTTGGACCTATACAATCCTCTATGCGTTCAGTTGAATAACTCGTTCACACTTCTACTCAGTCCATTTCTTTTTACAGAGATCATAAGCTACTGCCACTCTTTCCAGAAGAGTATGAACAGCCATTGGAGGAAGTCATGGAACAACAAAGTAGAGAAGGGGAAACAGAGACACTATGACTCCTGAGTGAACTCTGGGATCAACCAGCATAGCAGCCAGAGGAAACATTGCTTACTGATCATTTTTGTGTTTATTTAAGTGCGTGCACTTCAGTGCGATTCATGTGGTAATACCCTTAACCAAGGCATATTTGAGTTTGCAGTGAGAACAAGCTAGTCACTGTCAAACCTGCAATCTCCACCCTAACTTTGTTACAGGGATGGGTCATGTGATGTTACCCCCACCCAGAGTCTTGCTCGGTCACGTGTTCCAACATGGAGTCGGTGAGGGAAATAAAGGGATGGGTTGTGTTATGCCCTGCTGCTGACTCATGGAATTGCGATTAGGCTGAATTTTAATAGTTAACGTTAGACACACGGGTAGAACTGGCTAGGCAACTTGAGATGGAAACCAACCGGCCTGAGAAGCAAAAGCCCTGAACAACCTCCATGAAGGAAACTATCCAAAGCTTTACACTTCTTCCAACCATTAAAGTTTACTGGGGAACAAACAAGTCAGTGTCTGACATGCAGGTTAATCACTGGCTTGTCTGAATTATTAGGGAACAAAAACAGTGTTGTTGTTCTAACAGTAACTGTGCTGTAGCAGCCATTACAATACAGCCCAAACCCCCAACATGCCTGGACAGAGGATGGCATGGAAGCAATACTTAGGTTTACAAAACCAGGGCAGAGTGCTATCAAGATGCAAGAACTAACTAGACCCTGGTTGGCTAATAACATAATAAGGAGTTGCCACATACTGTGAAAGAACTGATTTAGGATCATTTGAGGTGTAATTAAGACCACCAGATGGTAAGAGACAGTGTCACAACAGTCTAGACACAGCAACAATTTAAGTTGTGTCAGCCCTATGAATGTTCCAACTCTCAACAACTCTGACCTTTTTGTGTCTCTTGACCATCCATTTGTCCCAGTTGCTCAGCATGTCTAGCCACTTGACCTCTCGCTGCCTCAGCACCTCTGGAGGGACATCCTGAGCCCTGAGGGAGAGACAGAAGAACAAGGAGGAAGTGTTAGAACTTCCTAAATCTAAGCAAAATGATAGAATTCATTTGATAAAAATCTGTTATAGCTTTCTAGAGTTTCAAATTGTTTTATAAAAAAAAGGTGTAGAACTAGAATGCAAATAAACAGGTTTTGAAGCATTAAAGATAAGAAATTCAGCGGGAGGAAAGGGTAAAACAGGTATCTGAGAGGCATTTGATTTTCCCTCTACGTACGCAGGCAGGGTGGGCCTTGTGCAGAACCAGAAAAGAGATTAGGTAATGCTATAATGTGGTAAGTTTGGCTCCATGCCTCCATCCAAGAAATGGAACTGAGCATGAGAAAATATATAGGCCTAACGTTTTCTTATAGCTTGGCTTGATGGCGCTCAAGCAGCATGTAATCATCAGCACAACCTTGTAATCATGGGATATAAGAAGTCTTCAAAGAGAGGCCTTTAAATTTGGACAACCCTCTTTCCTCTTAAAGCCTTAGTTGCTGCATCCATTTTTTTGTCTTCTGAATGATTGATCTATACCCACTGATTCTTGAAGAATATAACATAGAAATGCCTCATGTGCTCAGTTCAACTGTAGTACCTCATCAGAACACAAAATAGTTTACCCAAATGTTAGTAAACAAAGTCAAATTTAAACAAGAACTGTTTAGCTTCAAAGCCTGGTAAAAACAGAGCTATGGATACAAGGACTGGACATGATATCACATGTATTGTCTATGAATTTTTGAGAGCGGTTACATTTCTCCAGCCCCATCTCTTCCCTTTTCAGAAAAATGGGGGTGGGAAACGCTTTCCTATTGTTTCAATTAAGGATTCTAGCAGTAATTCTATTCACTCCAATCCCCAAAGCTAAGATACATATTTGTATCTTCCTTTGCCAGTTTGCCTACCACCTTACACAAATGAAAATAAATAGACTCTGCTGTACTTAAGTAGTATTTTGTTCATCACATAGAAAAAAATCTTTGTCTCCCACTTCCTATAAAAGCATGAGCCAGAAGAGGCACTCCAACAATGGGGCACCAGAGATGTGGCACAAGGCCAGCCAACACTACAGAACACAGGAAGCTCCCAGACAGATAGTGCTTGCACAAATTTCACTCATTCCTTCCATTTGCAGTGTGCTACACTGCAGGGCATGGACATAAGCACAAGAACAAAGACTTCTCACAATTAGAGAGATGTACCTCTTGTTGCCTCTGGCAAAACCATAAAAGAGGAAATTGGAATAAAATACATATTGTTGACATATTAAATTATTTGGAAGGAGAAGGGTGCATTGAGAAAATCAATGTGTAATTGTACATCCTACATCCTAAGACTTAAACTTAATGTAAGCTAACTATTAAAAGAAAAGAGACAAGTCAAAGTCATGAAAAACATGTGCTGAACCAAGTGTACAAGGAAGAATGTGCTCAGGAAAACAAAGCCTGGTGTCCCTCCAATCATGACAGGGAGCATTTGAGTCCCCATGCTGTCAGCTGCATAGTCCAAAAGTTAATATGACGGCAGTGTCCATAAGGCATTGTGATTCAAAGACACCACAAAAGAGGGAGATGAACAGGAAAGGAGACTAAGATGATAAAGCTGGTCAGCGTCGCCCTTCACACCTATAGGTTTATTCTCAGTTCCCCCTTTCAGGGTGTTCGGTTCTTATCATCCTAGGCAAGACCAAACACTGTATGTAAACAAACAATCAGGGGCCTTCCCAGAACTTCAGCACAGACTGGTGGCTTCAAGGGAGGGTCTCTGCTTACAGAGACTTTATGCTAGTCCGCAGTTTGAGTAAATTGGTTCACATATCTTAAAATAGTACAGGGTATTTAAACAACTTAGAGAAATAAGTCACATTCGGTAAGAACAGTGCGTTTATGCCAAGTACACCCCAAATGGCCCCATTCACATTAATTGGGAGGTTGATACTGGAGGCATGCATTTTTCCATAGATGGGACTAGAGAAGAGACAACCCTTTAAAAACACACATTTGATGTAGACACATTTCACACACCCAAGTAACTATAGGAGTGTGCAAGCTTACAAATGATATGGGGCAATGTGAGCAGAACACCAACGTTACTTACGATTCTTCTGAATACTGTTGCGCCCCTCCAATAAATCCATATTTATCAGTGTGCCTGTCATTGGTAAAGCCGTTCATCTCGGAGTCTGAGCCAAGGGAGCTCTCGTCGTCCATATGACTGCTACTAATGGTCCTGATACTTCTCGAGTCGGCCGACTGGCGACCATTCTCTATTTTAGCCATGATTCTCAATAATACATCTATTTCTTTGGCACGGTCACAACCAACAGTATGTAACCAGGCGAACGTTTACAAACAAAACTGATGCCATGGAATACGTAGCTAGCTAACGATAGCTGTCAAGACTAGCTATCGTCTGGTATGTAGCTAGCTAGCTAATTCATCTAGTTATTAACAACAAAATTCGTAACTGAGCGAGCGAAATGTTAATAAACACCGCACGTTTTCCCGTGTGATGTTGACGTCCCAGCCTTTTCAGACAGTAACATCAGCTAGCTGCCGTGTGCGCGTTAATGATCGTAAACGAATCTGGCTAGCCTAGCTAGCTTGTAATGTGGCAATGAATTATTTAGCTAGAAAGTTAGCCAGCTAGCTAACTAGGTAGCACAATTCACCACAAATGTGCATTTGTTGGTTATGTCATGTTGGTGAAGCAAGCTAAAAGACAGTTTGTGTCGTTCCTTCCTTCCTCCTGGTCCATGTATTCTGTTTCCTTGTCAAGGCAAGTTGAGAAGTTCGGATGTCCTGCCTGCGCTCTCATCTAGCGCAGTGGTTGCAACTTGCGTTCCCCATTGGTAGTCACATCAGCTGCCTCACTCTCTTGAACATCTGCTTACTCAATATTTTGAGCTGCATATCCCAGTTGCACACCATGACAGTATGCCCACATTCAAAATACTGAACCCACTCAAATGACATAATGGTAACATTTTATTACTTTATTTGATGGACTGACATGGGCTGGAAAATCTGGACAGAAACCACCTGCATGCATGCATACAATCCCCTTAAACAATACAATTAACATTTAGAAAAGAATCAACGCTTAAAATACGAAACCAAAACTAATTATAGGTTATTTATAGACTACGCCTCAAGCATTCTTTACAATTGGTATGACCAACAAAGGACATCAATAATTTGAAAGAGCTGCTCTGATAAAGTTGCTCATTTACCCCAATTTTTCGGACATTATAATAATTACTTGGGGGTAAATTACAAAATGTCGCAAACTGGCTGTGTATGGCAGAGAAACCTGTTGAGGGGATGTTCACTTCTTTCTCCCACCTCTCTCCTTCAGTGCCAGGTGTATGACTGAACCGTTGTTCATGTTGTAGTAGGCCAGCGAGTTGGAATCTTTGATGAAAATTCCCTGTAATAGAAGTGATAGATGTAAATGACTCCAATGATAACCAGTCATGTCAGTTTATATTTACACATACAATTATTGAAATGGAAACAACAATGCTTACCTCATACTGTAGCTTTTGTTTTCCAGCTGGCATGCCAGTGGCTTCATGGATTTTGACTTTAATAACAGATACCTGTGGTGGGATAGAATGGGAAGTTCAGAAATGTGAAATATTCCAGAAAATTTGACTTCATGGACGTGCACTCATGAGAATATATACTGTTTTGGTAAAAGGGAGAGTGGAATGGTAGGTGAACTACTAACATACCTGATCTGTGAGTGGGACAGTGAAGTTGAGCGCTTGTCCACTTAGCTTCCATTCCGTCTTGTCCTGCATGTTGGGAACTTGTACTTTGACCGACACCGAACCCTATAAAATAATATACAGTAGAATAACCTTTACATGTCAATATACAGAACTACCAACAGCAAGCATAGGATGACCAACATGGCATATAAAAATACAGCCGTGGATCATTCACACTACCGCATTTTGCCATTAGTCCATGATATTTAATAGGCCAACAAACCTTGTATATGCGGAGGAAATCCTCCTCTGGTATAAGGTTGTCCTCTGTCTTCATCTTCTTGGTGACAGGCTCATCATCATGGCGTGGGGGTGGGTGGGAAGGTGGCTGAGGGTCAGGGCGGGGGGCTGCGGGACAGGAGGGGCAGGGACAAATGCTGGATAGGAAATAAGATTTCAAATCAGTCAATCTATCAATAACATGCTTAAAAATAGTAAATAAAGTAATTTGTTGCACTGCATATTTCTGAAGTCATTCATTGGATTTCAAAGTATTTAACACTGTGGGAATAGTATAGCAATGGATCTCTTACAAGTTGGTACCACCATGGGGGGTGGTCTGGGGGCCATCATGTGAGGTGGTTGGGGCATGGGTACCACGTTGATGCGGGGAGCATGCATCATGGGAGGCATGGGTGTTAGAACCTGCCCTGGGGCCAGGCGCATCTGCACAGGGGCCATGGGGGGCCGTGGAATCACAGGCACAGCTGACAGGAGAGTGGTGCGCACAGGCGGCAGCATCTGCATGATTCACAAGGAAGAATAGACAGTCAACCTTATATATTGACAAATTAATGTTACATAAAATAAATGCTTTAACACTTCTATTGAACAAGAAAGCAACTTGCGGAAGGAGGGGCCCGAGCCATCGTGTTCATTGGAGGGCTGGGTTTGGGCAGAAGGGGGGCAGAGGAGATGAGGGGTGATTGATGATGATGGTAAAGCTCAGGCTTGCTCGGTCCAATCTTCTCTTTGCTTTCATCCTCCTGCACCAGTCCCTTGGCCTTGTGAATGGCCTCAATTTGCTCCTGTAGGGTGATGTTGGCCTGTGCTGCTTGCTGAGTACGCGCCATGCTGCCAGAGTGCCCATCCCAGGTCACCTAAGGAAGGAAGGTGCGTTAAGTAAAAACTCTGACCACATAATGACAACGAAATTAAGTTAGAGATTATAACCTAATGACTAGTAATCAATTCCTCTTAGACATTTATTTTACACAAAAAGAAAAGAAATGGCTATTCCCTCTCCACTTGCACTCACCTTCTCCTCAGGCTTCTGGATCTCCTCTTCTCCAATCTTCTTACCGATGGCTGTCTCCTCCACACCAAAGATATCAGTACGCCTCTCAGCCAACTGTTTCAGGCTGCTCTCAATGTCCATGCCAGGGGCGTAAACCTCGTCCTCGATTTGCCTCTCTCTGATGCCCCGGTCCCTCTGCTCCAGCCAGCGGGGATCCAGTAGCCCAATGCGCATGTGCTCCTGCATCTTACTGGCTTGGATCCTCTCACCCGTGATGGGAGAGATGAGGTACTCATCCAGAGTCTTGGCTGGAGGCTGTGGCTTGGAGGCTACAGGGCAAGAAAAATGTATCAAATGTAAGGGCAAATGAAGAACATGCATGTATTTTCCTGACCTTTATTGTCATACATGATATTAAAACATCTAGCATAAGGGGTGTTTAGGTCCTGATGATGGAATCTCTCTCACCTTTGGGGTCATAGTCCTTGCGGATAATGACCTGGTCTGGAGTAGGGGGCAGTGGGGGTGGCATGGGGTTGTCTGGGGGCAATGGTGCCTTGCCATCTTCCTCGTCATCAGAACCCTGGGCAGAAGGCATCAAAGACTCATGTGACTCTACATTGATTACACTATTTCCTAATAATAGTAATATTACATTAATGTTCAATCAGTAACTCTGTTAAGGAGTAATAAGCTAATAAGTTAATGACATCCTACTGTTGTGTGTGTATACTGAAACAGGTCTGTCTACTAACCTCATCCATGTCTTGCAGCTGTGTGTCCTGATCAGGCTGTGTGGGACGCCCATCATCCCGCTCCTCCCGCTCATCGTCCTCCTCATCCTCACTTTCAACCTCCATCTCCACCTCCTCACTCTCTCCAAACTTGTCATAACGCTCCTGGGTCAGGATGCGAGCTCCCAGCTCCTCAGGTGTGGTGGGTGGGGGGAAGTGGCCTGTTGGAACACAAGTCATAACACCATCATTACAAAACTAGTGACACAGGCGGTGGAAAACAATCTCTCAGGAACCGAAAATGAACTATCTATTCATATTAATTTGTCTGGCTGACAGTTCATTTCTCTACCTTGTTCATTAGGCTGAAAGTCCACGGTCTCCACCACTACAAAGTCATGCCAGTCAATTTGGGCGTAGGACACACGTTCTTTCTCCCGCTCCTCCTCCTCCTTCTTCCTTTCACGCTCCTGGAACTTCGCCCATTCAACACGGTACCTCACCTGTTGGTAAAGCCAGGCGATAAACTGTTAATGCATGGAATTATAGACTATGGCCATTTCAAGAGCTTATGGTCTGTAAACCCGACATCAAAGCTTCAAGGACATACCTGGTCCAGCACCTCCCTGGGGTTCTCAGACTCTCTTTTCAGCTTTATCAGAAGTCCCTTGGGAGGGATCAGAATCTAGGTGGGAAAAGACCCAAGAAAAACACAGGGGGCATCACAACACAACCAGCTGAAGACATGTTATCCTACAAACAAGCCAAATTATTGTATGATGGGCGGCAGGTAGCCCAGTGGTTAGAGCGTTGGACTTGTATCCGAAAGGGTGCAAGATCGAATCCCCGAGCCGACAAGGTAAAAATCTGTCGTTCTGCCCCTGAACAAGGCAGTTAACCCACTGTTCCTAGGCCGTCATTGAAAATAGGAATTTGTTCTTAACTGACTTGCCTAGTTAAATAAAGGTTAAAAAATAAAAATAAAATGTAATGATATATTTCAACAAGGTATATGCCACAATCAAGAATAATTGGTATGACGCTGTACCTTAGTGTACTGCTCCACCAGCTTGGTGAAGTAGTTGAAGAGGCTGTGTTGAGGTCGCAGGAAGTCAAACTGGTAGTTTCGCTGTTCTTTCTGCATAAGCTGTGTGAGGAACTGGCGCCCGTTGCGAGCAACAAACTGGGCGGTCAGCTTGACAACATCCAGGTCGAATGCTGAGATTGAAGGAGGGTCAGCAATGAACTCAAACTCAGGTGGAGGCTCCTTTGGCACCACTGTCTCATGAATCACCTGGGCCTGCACCTACCGGTAAAGGAAACCATAACTTAGAATAGCTCTTTTTAGGCATCAATGTAATCAGTGTAATGACAATCAGTGATTTCTAAATCGATAGATAAAAAACCAGCGAATGCCTAGGAAGGCACACCTTTTGAGGAAGCTGCTGTGAGTTCTGCAGGGCCTGCTGCTGCATGACCTTTGGTACGGCCGCAGACGGCTCCTGGCCCTTGCCCTCCTTGAATTCATTGACTTTGTGGCGGTAGTAAGCATGGTATGGGTCGTTGGGGTTCAGGAAGTTGAACTTTGGGTTGTTGATCTCATTCTGACGGATCCTTGCCTCGAACTCTGGTCCATTCCTGAGAATTAGTGGAAGGAAAAGGATGCATGACCATTGCAATATGAGGTCATACAATTTTATAAAAACACGACTGAGAATGATACTGAAAAACCAACCTGGCTACAAAACTGGCAGTCTTGTCGACGATGTTTCGGACCTCAGGAGGTGGATAGATGATCCCAACTATGGGTTTCGTTGCTGGGGTTTCCTCTGTTGACTCATCTGCCTGTTGAAACAATATATATTGCAGAAATTACCTGTCTCGTGAGGCTTTACAAATATTGTCATGTTGAGGCATCCGAGGCTACCTGACTTATTAGAGAGATGTATATATAATGAGATGATCATGTCTCCAATCTAAACATGAGTCATCGTCCCAAAGGCGGGCAACAAACTTAGGTCCAAAATAAGCCCATAGAAAACACATTAGGCTTATTTTAGACAGATTTTGGCAAGAGGTTCACCCCTTCCTTTCTGCTGCCTTGCACAGGTCGGCTGATCCAGCAGCAGGAAAGGTAATTGATTTTATCACAGCATATGCAGTGGTGTAAAGTACTTAAGTAAAAATACTTTAAGTACTACTTAAGTAGTTTTTTGGGGTATCTGTACTTTACCATTTATATTTGACAACTTCTACTTTTACTCCACTACATTCCTAAAGAAAATTATGTACTTTTTACTCCATACATTTTCCCTGACACCTAAAAGTACTCGTTACATTTTGAATGCTAAAGCAGGACAGAATTATGGCTCCTGTCAATATAACGCGTTGTCATCCCTACTGCTTCTGATCTTGCGGACTCACGAAACACAAATACTGTGTTAGCAAAACAAAACTTTATTTGACTCTATGTAAACTGGAAATCACATATCCTGAGGCTGCATTCATTGTAGCTAGGGATTTTAACAAGGCTAATCTGAAAACAAGACTCCCTAAATTCTATCAGCATATCGATTGTGCTACCAGGGCTGGTAAAACCCTGGATCATTGTTATTCTAACTTTCGCGACGCATATAAGGCCCTCCCCCGCACTCCTTTCGGAAAAGCAGACCACGACTCCATTTTGTTGCTCCCAGCCTATAGACAGAGACTAAAACGGAAGCTCCCGCTCTCAGGTCTGTTCAACGCTGGTCCGAACAATCTGATTCCACGCTTCAAGATTGCTTTGATCAAGTGGATTGGGATAAGTTCTGCATTGCGTCCAACAACAACATTGACGAATACGCTGATTCGGTGAGCGAGTTCATTAGCAAGTGCATTGGTGATGTCATACCCACAGCAACTATTAAAACCAGAAACCGTGGATTGATGGCAGCATTCGCGCAAAACTGAAAGCGCGAACCACTGCTTTTAACCAGGGCAAGGTGACCGGAAACATGACATAATACAAACAGTGCAGCTATTCCCTCTGCAAGGCAATCAAACAAGCTAAGCGTCAGTATAGAGACAAAGTAGAGTCGCAATTCAACGGCTCAGACACAAGAGGTATGTGGCAGTGTGGCAGGGTCTACAGTCAATCACGGATTACAAAAAGAAAGCCAGCCGTCGCGGACCACGACGTCTTGCTCCCAGACAGACTAAACAACTTTTTGGCTCGCTTTGAGGACAATACAGTGCCACTGACACGGCCCGCTACCAAAACCTGCGGACTCTCCTTCACTGCAGCCGACGTGAGTAAAACATTTAAACGTGTTAACCCACGCAAGGCAGCAGGCCCAGACGGCATCCCCAGCTGCGTCCTCAGAGCATGCGCAGACCAGCTGGCTGGTGTGTTTACAGACATATTCAATCAATCCTTATCCCAGTCTGCTGTTCCCACATGCTTCAAGAGGGCCACCATTGTTCCTGTTCCCAAGAAAGCTAAGGTAACTGAGCTAAACGACTACCACCCCGTAGCACTCACTTCCGTCATCATGAAGTGCTTTGAGAGACTAGTCAAGGACCATGTCATCTCCACCCTACCTGACACACTAGACCCACTCCAATTTGCTTACCGCCCCAATAGGTACACAGACGACGCATTCGCAACCACACTGCACACGGCCCTAATCCATCTGGACAAGAGGAAGACCTATGTGAGAATGCTGTTCATCGACTACAGCTCAGCATTTAACACCATAGTACCCTCCAAACTCGTCATCAAGCTCGAGGCCCTGGGTCTCGACCCCGCCCTGTGCAACTGGGTACTGGACTTCCTGACGGGCCGCCCCCAGGTGGTGAGGGTAGGTAACAACATCTCCACCCCACTGATCCTCAACACTGGGGCCCCACAAGGGTGCCTTCTGAGCCCTCTTCTGTACTCCCTGTTCACCCACGACTGCGTGGTCATGCACGCCTCCAACTCAATCATCAAGTTTGCGGCCGACACTACAGTGGTAGGCTTGATTACCAACAACGACGAGACGGCCAACAGGGAGGAGGTGAGGGCCCTCAGAGTGTGATGTCAGGAAAATAACCTCACACTCAATGTCAACAAAACAAAGGAGATGATCGTGGACTTCAGGAAACAGCAGAGGGAGCACCCCCCTATCCACATCAACGGGACAGTAGTGGAGAGGGTAGAAAGTTTTAAGTTTCTCGGCGTACACATCACGGACAAACTGAATTGGTCCACCCACACAGACAGCGTGGTGAAGAAGGCGCAGCAGCGCCTCTTCAACCTCAAGAGGCTGAAGAAATTTGGCTTGTCACCAAAAGCACTCAAACTTTTTACAGATGCACAATCGAGAGCATCCTGTCGGGCTGTATCACCGCCCGGTATGGCAACTGTTCCGCCCACAACCGTAAGGCTCTCCAGAGGGTAGTGAGGTCTGCACAACGCATCACCGGGGGCAAACTACCTGCCCTCCAGGACACCTATACCACCCGATGTCACAGGATGGCCATAAAAATCATCAAGGACAACAACCACCCGAGCCACTGCCTGTTCACCCCGCTATCATCCAGAGGCAAGGTCAGTACAGGTGCATCAAAGCAGGGACCGAGAGACTGAAAAACAGCTTCTATCTCAAGGCCATCAGACTGTTAAACAGACACCACTAACATTGAGTGGCTGCTGACAACATACTGACTCAACTCCAGCCACATTAATAATGGAAAATGTATGTAAAAAAATGTATCACTAGCCACTTTAAACAATGCCACTTAATATAATGTTTACATACCCTGCATTACTCATCTCATATGTATATACTGTACTCGATACCATCTACTGTATCTTGCCTATGCCGTTCTGTACCATCACTCATTCATATATCTTTATGTACATATTCTTTATCCCTTTACACTTGTGTGTATAAGGTAGTTGTAGTGGAGCCATGTGTATGTGACAAATACAATTTGATTTGCCGCTGTCTGTAATAAAAAAATAACATGCAAATGGTGCCATCTGGTTTGCTTAATATAAGGAATTTCATGTATAGCATTTACTTTTACTGAAGTTTGACAATTGAGAACTGTGTCTACCACTGTACTTAAGTACATTTAAAACCAGATACTTTTAGACTTTTACTCCAAGCAGTATTTTACTGGGTAACTTTCACTTGAGTCATTTTCTGTTAAGGTACCTTTACTTTTACTCAAGTATGACAATTGCGTACTTTTTCCACTACTGAGCATATGAACATCATATCAATCGGTTGTTTCACTAGCTCTACACAGAATGCAATAATATTTAATGTAAGTAGATTAACTAGTCAATACAGTGTTTTTACAGTGATTGTAATATTTCTATAAAAGCCTTCGTGTATTTTAATTACATTTATAATACCGCAGGAGATACAGAGGTGCATGCGCACTTGCTAAAAAACAATACTTTAGTTAAACAATAGATTATTTCCAGACAAGGCATTTTTTCGGTTGCATGTCACTTTTTATTTAGACTTATTTGAGATATATATATATATATATATATAACAACCCAAATTGCATATATATATGTTTTACTTTTTGGAAGTACCAGCCGGGACGGCAGGAGTTGCTCAGCAAAACTCTTTGGTAAGTACCGAACGTATTTTTACATTATTAAACTTGAAAAGCTGGTGAATGGCAAGTTGAATGACTGCTTGCTGGGATTGGAGAATGTCTCCTGTCAAACTCATCTACTGCTGTTCATACCAGTACCATTCTTAGTACAATGGTGTAAACTCATCCGGTGTACATGCTTATTGATTCCATTCGGATTAATGTTAGTGCTATTTGGGTTGTTGATTAGCTAACGTAGCTAGATTAGTGCAGAAGTTTCTTGATATTTATTTATTTAGTATTATGTTTGTGTACTCGATTGACATTGTAATGCATTGTTAGGAGCAGTAACATAAGCATTACGCGGTTCCCGCTATAACATCTGCTAAATTGTGTATGCGACCAATACACTTTGATTTGATAAAGATAGATTGAATGTACCAGATCTTACCCTGTTGTTGGGCTCCAGTTGAACAATTTGTACAGGCCCGGGCGGCATGGCTGCGTTAATTCCTTGCTTGGCTTATCTGTTAAAACGTAAAAAGTGAGGTTCGTTCTCTTCACAATTACACTACTTGTTGTGGTACTATAGCGTTTGTCTAGAAACTGATTTAATTGCACAAAACTATTTCCAAATAGGACCGTTGTTCGTCAGTTGACCTGCCCAGAATGGAGGTATTTTACTTCCGGAAACACATCTAAGCATTGTGGGATTTGCAGTTCTACAACCAGGTCGCTATGGAAATAAAGTGACAACATCCAACTCAGCACTGCTCTCTGTCACATCATCTTCCTGAAGGCACAACAACAACAAGTGCCTCGAGACAATCCATGAGAGAAAGAGTGCAAGATACTAAGGCTTGTCAATATGACACATCTCTTAGGACGTCAGGACTGCGTTGAAAGTCTCCGGAGAGATTTAATAGATCTTCAAGGTGCTGTTCTCGATGTCTTCTCTCGGACAGGCCCAGTTCGATTCCCCTCCTGGAAGTTCCCAGATAAGCTTTCTTGCAATCTGGACCTGGTGTCGCTATTGGAACAATACGACTTTGTTGATGGGGAAGAGGAATTCAATCAGCATTCACATATTGTTTTGCTGGAGTTGGTGATTGACAGGTAAGTTATTGTACATTATGGCTTATTGTAAAGATCTGATGTGGCTATAGGGAATAGTTGGAAATGATTATACATGACTGTAATCCATTTATTTCCCCTAGATTGCTGCTCCTGCTGCAAAGTTTCAATGCCCATGCAGAGCAGTTGAAGTTAGGACAGAAGAGAGAACACATTCAGCAAAAAGGTCCATGTGTATCAATTGGCCTTGTAGTCAGACACTATTGGAATAACTTGATCCAGGTTGGCAACCTGAGGGCGGTGAGTTTTAAAGCACACCTGGTGTTTATTTTTCACATACAATAGCTAAATGCATATCTTATGACCATGTTGTTTCCCTCTCTTATTCAGTGCATGAAGCAAGATATTCAAGAAGTGATCAAAACTCCAAAATGTGAGGAAAATACAACTTTTTCTTCAGAATCCTCACTTCTGAACACAAAAAGTGATCTTTGTCCACAGTCTCCATCAATAGTGTCTCAGCACTGTACCTCAAGAACAGCGGCAAGCACTCCATTGTGTCTTCCACAGAAAATATTAAATGGCTCCCTCTCCTGCCCCACTCACAGAACAGCAAGCAGCATCCCCTCCTGCCTTCCCCTTATATCCACGGACACTCGTAATGTAAGTTGCCAGACAGTAGTGTCATCCCTTGTCCCCTGTGATGCCTGTGCTCAGGTCCAGTCCAGTTTGAGGGAGACTGGTGATGCTCTTGTGGAGCTGTGTCGGAGTGAGGGCCTTCCCTCCTCTCTGCAGCGCCTTCTGGTGGCTGTGGATGACACCCTGGAGCAGGGCCGTCTGACTGCAGGAGATGTGTCCCAGTGGTCCATAGAGCAGCGCAGGGACATGGGCCGGGTGGGTAAGCATCTGCTGGAGGTGCGGTCCACAGTGCAGCCTCTCAGAAACAGCCTTCAGGCAGCGGAAAGGGAACGGGAGGAGTTCAGGGCTCAGCTGGGTAGAGCACAAGAGGAACTGAAGCGTGAAAGGGCAACACACCAAGCCGGCAAAAAACAGCTGGAGCAAAAACTGCAGGAGGCCCAGGTATCCAGGGAGGAGACAGAGAGGAGACTGCAGGAAGAACATGAGGAGCTAAGGAAAGGTACAGTAGTACTCAACAAGTGAGGACAGAGAGGAAACCTTGCTGACAACAATATATTTGAAGGGAGACAAAATAATAGAACATTTCAAGAGTAAAGGTGCTTTCATCATATTCACAATATAAATGTGTCCCTTTTAGGCACCGTGTCCCTGGAGGATAGCAACTCCAAACTGAAGGCAGGGATTAGTTTGCAAAAAGAAAGGTTACACAAACTTGGTAAGGACATACACCCCCACCCCATGTCTGATGTTTTAGGAGCAGAAGGAGAGAGCCCAAGTTATCTAATTGTTGTGAACAGAAAAACTGCGAAACATTGTCCTTTCTTTGTCAGAGTGTGAGAGAGATGAGCTACATCAGGAAGTGAAGACCATGCAGGTAGAGGAAGAGGCACGGAGTAAATTAGAGGAGAAGACACAAGTGCTGGAGGCTCAACTGTCCACTACTCAGCTCTTACTTGACAAGGAGAAATCCAAGTACCAGAATGCTTGTCGCCAACAGGAGGTCAGTATAACAACCATGTATGGAGTTGGGTACTCATGGGGGCAGTCTTGAAAACCAGACCTGGGGCAGTACTAGTAAATGTTTTAAAGACTTCATCTAAAAACACTGATTTGTGTCTTTTAATTAAGTGAGTTGTTACTGCACAGTCTCACTCTGTGTCTTCCACAGTCACTGCAGGCCAAGCAGAGGTCTCTGCTGGAGCGAGTGGATGCTCTGGACCAGGAGTGTGAGGAGCTTCAGGAACAGTTGGGGAAGAGTGAGGACCGACAGACAGACCTACAAGAACGACTGACACACATCTCAGAGGAGAAGGACCAACTTGAAACCCAGCTCACCCAAGAACAGGTATATTACTACCTGACAGCCCGCAATGCAATGTTTCATATAGTTCATTTTATAGTGCTGCTTGCATACATTGGGCAGATACATATTTCAGCATAGCATATATATTACCTTATTTCATTTCCAAAGAACAATCATTTGTGTATAACTAACTGCCTTGCCTCTGCATTCCCTGAGGCCTTGTGTTCTGAGCTTCAGCAGGAGAAGCAGAGACTGGAAAGTCACGTGAGTGAGCTGAAAGACAGTGTGAATCAGTTGAGAGGAGAGGTGCAGGAGTTAGCCCAGAGGGAGAGGCTGCTGGTGGCGTTCCCAGAGCTCAACCCCCTGCCTCAGGGATCTCCACAGAGTATGCTAATTTCCCTAAATAACCCAGTGTTTTCCGTGTTGACCCACCATGTTGACTTTGTTGACTTCTGTATTGTTTGCCAGTGTGGGTTTACTTACATTTGGTTTTGAATAGTTACCACACAGACCTGGTTACAATTACAGTATGTTGACTATGCTATCACCATGTCAAGCTGCCTGTCACAGCTCTGTGCATATTCTAATCTAAGACTTGACTCTGTCTCAGGCACAGGGGATGTGTTGGGGGATATGGAGCAACAGTTACAGGCTAACTATGTTCGGATTAGGGTTCTGGAGCAGGAGAATAGCACCCTGCACAGTAGCCTGGTGAAACTGAGGGATAGAGCCCAACTAGGGGCCTCCATGGTGGAGTCCAAGGTAGGAGTCCAGGGGACAGTTCTACTCCTTTAGTGTAAAGTGTGTTGACCATGGAAACTGATGAAAGGGGCTAAGGGGCTAATACTTCAAAACTGCTGCTGGAGAACTACTGCATGTTGTGATCCATTGAATACACCTGATTTGATTTGAACAATGATAAGGGCAGTTGTAAACATTAAACACATTGCAATCTCTACAGATTACCTGCCCCAGCAGCTGTGGATTCACCCAGTCTCTGCCTGACACACCCAGCGAGAGCCAGCTAAAACCCACCCCCTATGTACAACACAGCCCTTTGTAAGTCAACACCACATAAAGAACATATCCATTTATGTTTGCAGATAATACAGGGACAACAAAAATGGAATCCTACCTTAGCATGCAGGGTGTATTATTCATTCTAGTAGTGTTTTCATAAATACATCTTGACAGACTCTTCATCTGTTCTCTCATTCTGTCCATCCCAGTCAGACCTCCAGTGCAGGATTGTTGAAACATGGAGTGAGGAAGAAGGGAGCAGATGAAGGGGCCGTCCCTATGGAGATGAGGCCTCGGGATCACTTGTCCACCGCTACCTCGTCACTCTCTGCCCCCTCCACTACATCTCTGGTGCACCAGCAGACCCTCCGGCTCTCCCCAGACACCAGTGCAGCCAGAACCTACACAAGGATTCGCCAGGCATCCAGAACCCGCTCTGTTTGCATGCACCAGAGGAAGAAGTGAATCCAGCACTTGGTGATCAACCTCATGGTGACAATTTTTGGAGCATAACAATGCTCAAAGAGGTGGGGGCTGAAAGAGGCTGTTGTTTAAAGTGTATGTCAGGCATCTCCATAAGGAGACTGTGATAAGACACAGATGATTTGGGCAGAGAAACAATACAGCTAAGCTGTAGAGTTCAGGATCTTTGTCAACATTGATCTGGCTTGAAGTCACTATTCACCTGAAAATTAATTTGCAATCATACACAATACAACTGTGGTGTCATGTTTTTTATTTCTTGAACTGTTGTGTTAATCATTTTTCTGCACTGAATCCAGTGTTGGGGAGTAGTGCATGTTGTGCATCAGTGCATCAGACCTTCCTAATTCTCACTTGAAACACAGTTTGTGTTTAATTGGCTAAATTACAAATTCTGTTAACATCTGACTAGAGTGATCTGTTCTTGCAATTTGTCGTCTATGACATTTCAAATTTAGATATGATAATTTATCACAAAGTAGTTTGGATGTAGTTAACTTGTAAGTGAGGACTTGGTGGACTGTATATTCTTTAGGTTAGGTTTTACTTTATGTGTTCGCTACCGTGTGAAGGTAAGGGCACAGATGACAGACAGGTAGGATTCCAGTTGAGGTGGTTAAATAACGCTGAAGATGCACAGGCACGAAACTGCACCGCACAGTGTATGTAGTATGGATGGGCTAAGGCACTTAGTGATCTGGCAACTTGCTTCAACCAAAGTGTGTGTGTGTTTGTGTGGTATGTCAACAAGGACACACACTGGCCTTGGCTAACACATTGAAAGCTAACTGGTGGGAAGAGACAAGGATGGCTGGAACTTTCTCTAACTTGACTACTCTCGAGCTGATCTCTGAGCTGGAGATCGTCCAGCATGCTCTGCTCCACTTCACCGGTGGGCGGAGCTACAGCTCTGATATGACTAACTAACATTACTGATGTGATTAAATCAAATCAAAATCAAATCAAATCAAATTTTATTTGTCACATACACATGGTTAGCAGATGTTAATGCGAGTGTAGCGAAATGCTTGTGCTTCTAGTTCCGACAATGCAGTAATAACGAGCAAGTAATCTAACTAACAATTCCAAAAAAAAACAACACAAAAAAACTACTGTCATACACAGTGTAAGGGGATAAAGAATATGTACATAAGGATATATGAATGAGTGATGGTACAGAGCAGCATAGGCAAGATACAGTAGATGATATCGAGTACAGTATATACATATGAGATAAGTATGTAAACCAAGTGGCATAGTTAAAGTGGCTAGTGATACATGTATTACATAAGGATGCAGTCGATGATATAGAGTACAGTATCAACGTATGCATATGAGATGAACAATGTAGGGTAAGTAACATTATATAAGGTAGCATTGTTTAAAGTGGCTAGTGATATATTTACATCATTTCCATAACTACAATAATTCAGCTACTTTGAAAAAATAGTTAAGTAAACTATATTTTTCTAAAGGATAGCTTTAGTGTAGATTAACTTATACCATTGTGAAGTAATTGGTAGCTTGGTAAACTATATTTTCAGAGTAGTTTCCCCAACACTGTTTGAATCACACATTTGTATTTGCTGACTTCTCCCAAATGCACTTAGCACAATTATCCACAAGGAGGTAGTGAAACAGTTATCTGGTTTGGAAGGTAAAGCAATAATAAACTGAGCATAACAAGCCCATTAAAGCCCATGAATTATTTAAACTCACGAATAAAGAATGTGCTCAAGCACAACCTGCAAAAATAATTTTAAATATCTTAAAATTGTCAGTCTAAAACAGGGAGAGGCCTCCTGGCTGCCCCGCCACCACAGAAAGCGCTGAGCTAGGCTGAAACCTGCATTTTGGAGCTGCCTTACTCAAGAAAGTAAAAAAAAAGAGGATGTTTGTATTCGGCTTTATTAACTCAATGTTGTTTTTTTTAATTGTTTGCAAACTGATATGTGACACGTATTAATGCCAAAATCACATGCAAAACAGGCAACTAAAAAAAAGCTCTGCCTCACATGCCATGAATGACAGGTCGCCACTGGCTGTGAGTCTTTATGGGTAAGTCTCTAAGAGCTGTCCGCACCTGAATTGTGGAACATTTGCCCATTATTATTTTCTAAATTCTTTAAGCTCTGTCAAATTGGTTGTTGATCTTTGCTAAATAACCATTTTCAGGTTATGCCATAGATTTTCAAGTAGATTTAAGTCACAACTGTAACTCGGCCACTCATGAACATTTACTGCCTTGTTAAGCAACTCCCGTGTAGATTTGATCTTGTGTTTTAGGTTATTGTCCTGCTGAAATTCATTTCTCAGTGTCTAGTGGAAAGCAGACTGAACCAGGTTTTCATCTAGGATTTTGCCTGTGCTTAGCTCCATTCCGTTTCCTTTTATCCTGAAGAACTCCCCAGTCCTTAACGATTACAAGCATACTCATAACATGATGCAGTCACCATTATGCTTGAAAATATGGAGAGTGGTAATTAGTAATGTGTTGTATTGAATTTGACCCAAACATAACACGTTGTATTCAGGATGAAAAGTGAATTGCTTTGCCAAATGTTTTGCAGGATTACTTTAGTGCCTTGTTGCAAACAGGATTGTTGCAAACATGTCTTGGAATAGTTTTATTCTGTACAACCTTCCTTTTTTTTCCTTGGGTTAGTATTGTGACTAGAGTGATCTATTCTTGCAATTTGCAGTCTATGACATTTTAGATTTAGATATGATAATGTATCAAAGTAGTTTGGATGTTGTTAACTATTTTTCAAAGAAACTTTAGTTAGGTAAACTATATTTTTCTAAAGGGTAGCTTTAGTGTAGATTTACTTCACACTGGAATAAGTTATTGGTAGCTTGATGAACTGTATTTTCAGAGTAGCTTCTCCAACACTGTTGGGTTCACAAATGTGCACTTGCTGACAACTCCCAAACGCACGTAGCAAAATTATCCACAAGGGGGTAGCGAAACAGATATATCGAGTTTGGAAGGTAAAGCAATAATAGTGACAAAACATTAAAGGATGTAACACATTAAGGCTATAACACAACAAAAGGTGGAAAACAATCAAGGGGTGTGAATAGTTTCTGAAGGAACTCTATGTTGGGTAGATTCCACATTTTGTTGTGTTATAGCCTTATTCTAAAATGGATTAAATGAATATAAATTCTCATCAATCTACACACATTACCCCATAATGACAAAGCAAAATCAGGTTTAGAATTCTTTTCAAATAATAAAAAATTAAAAGCATATATTTTATGTTATTTACATAAGTATTCAGACCCTTTGCAATAAGATTCGAAATTGAGCTCCGGTGCATCCTGTTTCCATTGATCATCCTTGAGATGTTTCTACAACTCACACACCTGTCTACATATATATTTTTTTATTTCACCTTTATTTAACCAGGTAGGCCAGTTGAGAACAAGTTCTCATTCACAACTGCGACCTGGTCAAGATAAAGCTAAGCAGTACGACACAAACAACAACACAGAGTTACACATGGAATAAACAAACGTACAGTCAAGATACAACAGAAAAAAATCTATATATGGTGTGTGCAAATGAGGTAAGATTAGGGAGGTAAGGCAATAAATAGGCCGAAGTGGCGA
Source organism: Oncorhynchus tshawytscha (assembly GCF_018296145.1). NCBI lineage: Eukaryota > Metazoa > Chordata > Actinopteri > Salmoniformes > Salmonidae > Oncorhynchus > Oncorhynchus tshawytscha. The sequence goes on from NC_056432.1 coordinate 24,375,202, forward strand.
AGTAATTACAAATTAGCAATGAAACACTGGAGTGATAGATGTGCAGAAGATTAATGTGCAGGTAGAGATACTGGGGTGCAAAGGAGCAAAATAATAAATAACAATATGGGGATGAGGTAGTTGGATGGGCTATTTACAGATGAACTATGTACAGGTGCAATGATCTGTGAGCTGCTTTGACAGCTGATGCTTAAAGTTAGTGAGAGAGATATAAGTCTCCAGTTCAGTGATTTTTGCAATTCGTTCCAGTCATTGGCTGCACAAAACTGGAAGGAAAGGCGGCCAAAGTAGGAATAGGCTTTGGGGGTGACCAGTGAAATATACCTGCTGGAGCGTGTGCTACGGGTGAGTGCTGCTATGGTGACCAGTGAGCTGAGATAAGGCAGGGCTTTAACTAGAAAAGACTTATAGATGACCTGGAACCAGTGGGTTTGGCGACGAATATGAAGTGAGGGCCAGCCAACAAGAGCACACAGGTCGCAGCAGTGGGTAGTATATGGGGCTTTGGTGACAAAACGGATGGCACTGTGATGTCAGAGCAAAAACCAAGCCACGAGATAAAAGGAATTGTCTGTAGAGCTCCGAGACAGAACTGTGTCGAGGCACAGATCTGGGGAAGGGTACCAAAACAATACTGCAGCATTGAACGTCCCCAAGAACACAGTGGCCGCCATCATTCTTAAATGGAAGACCTTTCGTAGAGCTGGCTGCCCGGCCAAACTGAGCAATCGGGGGTGAAGGGCCTTGGTCAGGGAGTTGACCAAGAACCCGATGGTCACTCTGACAGAGCTCCAGAGTTCCTCTGTGGAGATGGGAGAAACTTCCAGAAGGACAACCATCTCTGCAGCACTCCACCAATCAGGCATTTATGGTAAATCAAATAAAATTTTATTTGTCACATGCGTCGAATGCATGTGAAATGCTTACTTACAAGCCCTTAACCAACAATAGAGTTTTAAGAAAAAATACCTAAAAAAATAAGAAATAAAGTAACAAATAATTAAAGAGCAGCAGTAAAATAACAATAGCGAGGCTATATACAGGGGGTACCGGTACAGAGTGCAATGTGCAAAGGCACCGGTTAGTTGAGGTAATTGAGGTAATATATACATGTGGGTAGAGTTGACTTATGCATAGATAATAACAGAGAGTAGCAGCAGCGTAAAAAGTAGAGGGGGCAATGCAAGTAGTCTGGGCAGCCATTTGATTAGATGTTCAGTAGTATTATGGCCTGGGGGTAAAAGCTGTTTAGAAGCCACTTGGAACTAGACTTGGCACTCTGGTACCGCTTGCCGTGCGGTAGCAAAGAGAACAGTCTATGACTAGGGTGGCTGGAGTCTTTGACAATTTTTAGGGCCTTCCTCTGACACAGCCTGGTATAGAGGTCATTGATGGCAGGAAGCTTGGCCCCAGTGATGTACTGGGCCGTTCGCACTGCCCTCTGTAGTGCCTTGCAGTCGGAGGCCAGCAGTTGCCATACCAGGCAGAGATGCAAACAGTCAGGATGCTCTTGATGGTGCAGCTGTAGAACCTTTTGAGGATCTGAGGACCCATGCCAAATCTTTTCAGTCTCCTGAGGGGGAATAGGTTTTGTTGTGCCCTCTTCACAACTGTCTTGGTGTGCTTGGACCATGTTAGTTTGTTGGTGATGTGGACACCAAGGAATTTGAAGCTCTCAACCTGCTCCACTACAGCCCCATCGATGAGAATGGGTGTGTGCTCGGTCCTCCTTTTCCTGTAGTCCACAATCATCTCCTTTGTCTTGATCACGTTGAGGGAAACGTTGTTGTCCTGGCACCACAAGGCCAGGTCTCTGACCTCCTCCCTATATGCTGTCTCATCATTGTTGGTGATCAGGCCTACCACTGTTGTGTCATCGGCAAATGTAATGATGGTGTTGGAGTCATGGCTGACCGTGCAGTCATGAGTACAGGAGGGGACTGAGCACACAACCGAGGGACCCCCGCGTTAAGGATCAGCGTGGCAGATGTGTTGTTAACTACCCTTACCACCTAGGGTCGGCCCATCAGGAAGTCCACGATCCAGTTGCAGAAGGAGGTGTTTATTCCCAGGGTCCTTATCTTAGTGATGAGCTTTGAGGGCACTATGGGGTTGAACACTGAGCTGTAGTCAATGAACAGCATTCTCACATAGGTGTTTCTTTTGACCAGGTATGAAAGGGCAGTTTGGAGTGCAATAGAGATTGCATCATCTGTGGATCTGTTGGGATGGTATTCAAATTGGAGTGGGTCTAGGGTTTCTGGGATAACGGTGTTGATGTGAGCCATGACCAGCCTTTCGAAGCACTTCATGGCTACAGACGTGAGTATTACGGGTCGGTAGTCATTTAGGCAGGTTACCATAGTGGTCTTGGGCACAGGGACTACGTTAGTCTGCTTGAAACAGTTTGGTATTACAGACTCAGACAGGGAAAGGTTTAAAATGTCAGTGAAGACACTTGCCAGTTGGTCAGCGCATGCTCGCAGTACACATCCTGGTAATCCTTCTGGCCCTGCGGCCTTGTGAATGTTGACCTGTTTAAAGGTCTTACTTACATCGGCTGCGGAGAGTGTGATCACACAGTTGTCCGGAACAGCTGGTGCTCTCATGCATGTTTCAGTGTTACTTGTCTCGAAGCAAGCATATAAGTAATTTAGCTTGTCTGGTAGGCTCGTGTCACTGGGCAGCTCTCGTCTGTGCTTCCCTTTGTCATCTGTAATAGTTTGCAAGCCCTGCCACATCTGACGAGCATCGGAGCCAGTGTAGTATGATTCGATATTTGTCCTGTATTGATGCTTTGCCTGTTAAATGGTTTGTCAGAGGGCATAGGGGGATTTCTTACAAGCTTCCGGGTTAGAGTCCCGCTCCTTGAAAGCGGCAGCTCTGTCCTTTAGTTCAGTGCGGATGTTGCTGGTAATCCATGGCTTCTGGTTGGGGTATGTACGTACGGCCACTGTGGGGACGACGTCGTCGATGCACTTATTGATAAATCCAGTGACAAATGTGGTGTACTCCTGAATGCCATCAGAAGAATGCTGGAACATATTCCAGTCTGTGCTTGCAAAACAGTCCTGTAGTTTAGCATCTGCTTAATCTGACCACTTTTTTGTTGACTTAGTCACGGGTACTTCCTGCTTTAGTTTTTGTTTGTAAGCAGGAATCAGGAGGACATAGTCATGATCACATTTGCCAAATGGAGGGCGAGGGAGATCTTTGTACGCGTCTCTATGTGTGGAGTAAAGGTGGTCTAGAGTGTTTTTGCCTCTAGTTGCACATTTAACATGCTGATAGAAATTTGGTAAAACGGATTTAATTTTCCCTGCATTACAGTCCTCGGGCACTAGGAGCGCCGCCTCTGGATGAGCGCTTTCCTGTTTGCTTATGACGGTATACAGCTCATTGAGTGCTGTCTTGGTGGTATGTAGACTGCTATGAAAAATACAGATGAAAACTCTCTAGGTAGATAATGTGGTCTATAGTTTATCATGAGATACTCTACCTCAGGTGAGCAATAGCTTGAGACTTCCTTAGATATCGTGCACCAGCTGTTGTTTACAAATATATATAGACCGCCAACCCATGTCTTACCAGAGGCTGCTGTTCTATACTGCCGATGCAGTGTATAACCCGCCAGCTGTATGTTATTCATGTCGTCATTCAGCCACGACTCGGTGAAACATAAGATATGACAGTTTTAATATCCCGTTGGTAGGATATATATGCTTTTAGCTCGTCCAATTTATTTTCCAGCGATTGTACTTTGGCCAGTTGTACGGATGGCAAGAGCAGATTAGCCACTCGTCGGCGGATCCTCACAAGGCACCCCGATCTCTTCCTGCGATATCTTTTCCATCTCTTTCTCCTGTGAATGACAGGACTCATTAAAGAGAAATTCTTCGTCCAGTTCAAGGTGAGTAATCACTGTTCTGTTTTCCAGAAGATCTTTTCAATCATAAGAGACATTATGTACAAAATAAGTTACAAAAAAATGTGAAAAAAAGAAACAAAATAGCATGCTTGGTTAAGAGCCCATGAAACGGCAGCCATCCTCTCCGGGCGCCAGAGTGGCCAGACGGAAGCCATTCCTCAGTAAAAGGCACATGACAGCCCACTTGGAGTTTGTCAAAAGGCACCTAAAGACTCTCAGGCCATGAGAAACAAGATTCTCTCATCTGATGAAACCAAGGTTGAACTCTTTAGCCTGAATGCCAAGCGTCACGTCTGGTCATGTCCCCCCTACATATTCAAATGGCATTTTTGTCTCCCCCCCCCAGTTTTATCATTGGCATGTGATACAAAACGAGACCATGGTGTGCATTAGGACCATGCGGACGCCTCCGAGCAGTCGAGTAGAGTGTTTGCAGTGTTTATATACAGTGCCTTGCGAAAGTATTCGGCCCCCTTGAACTTTGCGACCTTTTGCCACATTTCAGGCTTCAAACATAAAGATATAAAACTGTATTTTTTTGTGAAGAATCAACAACAAGTGGGACACAATCATGAAGTGGAACGACATTTATTGGATATTTCAAACTTTTTTAACAAATCAAAAACTGAAAAATTGGGCGTGCAAAATTATTCATTATTCATTATTATGTCATTCTATACTGAAAACAGGTACATTCTGAAAGATTTTGATGTTGATGTGATAATACATTTTTTATTCATTTCTCAGTTTAGGATAATACTGTTTTATTTGATACTTTACTTAAATTGTATTATTTATCTTGTCTCATACCATGCTAATACACTACCAAGCAATGCAAACAGAAGTGGATTTAACCCCATGACAGGTGTGTCTTTTATGGATCAAGAATTGATCAAGAATAACAATAGGCTTGATCAGATCCTCTTCCCTATTACGGTATCATATAATGTACAGTCATATGCAAATCCATAAAACTCTGTCAATAAAACATTGAAAACCTTAACAGGACTACTTGCATATGCATATCCTAGCTTCTGGGCCTGAGTAGCAGGTAATTTACTTTGGGGACCTCAGTCATCCAAACATTCGAATACTGCCCCCTATCCCTAACAAGTTAAAGATTTTGTAAGTTGTAACAGGTCTCATTCAGCAGTCTAGAGATCGGATAAAAAAGGGCCTCATCTAAGGAATGCCCCACTTACTAAAAGCAATCTCTTGTCATAGACCATCTTGCCCTATGGCTACTGACTTATGTTACAAGCCCCATGTGTCTTAAAGCTTAAGATATAATGTCTGCTGTAGAACATGTATTATCTCAGAAAACTGACAATATTGTGTGGTGTTATTCATGTTATCAACCTTTGTATGATGAGCTGTTGAAGAAAATAAAAATCAAGTTTGTTGAAGGAATACCCGCATTCCTGTCTGATGATGAACTTTTACCTCCTCATAAAAACAATGGTTGCTGGTTTTGGACGATATGCTATTTGCAGGTAGCGAACATCCTGGAATTGCACAAGCTTTTACCCAATATAGTCATCATAGAAACCTTTCCGTGCTTTACTTGGTGCAGAATGTGTTTCAAGGTAAAAATAGCCGTACCATTAGTTTGAACACCAATTACATGGTTTGGTTCAAAAACCCTAGAGACAAACTACAAATTAACACTCTGGCTCAGCAGATGTACCCGGGAAGGAAATCCTACTTTATGGAGAGCTATGAGGATGCTACGAAAGCGCCATTTTCTTATTTAATCGTGGATTTAAAATCAAATACTCCAGAACACCTGAGGCTCCAAACCAGCGTGTTCCTGTGGGAGTGGCCGGCTGTGTACATTCCTAAAAAGTAACTGCTATGTTTAAAAAGAAACTTGCCCCTCTTGAGAAGCCTAGTTAGGGCTACCGCTCAAGAACGGAAAGCCGTCTTGGGTCACTGTTCTTCAGATCTCATATTATCCCTATGTAAGATTGCTTTGAATCTTCTCAAAGGCCGTATTCCACTCACCCTGACCAAATTTTAAAAAATGAAGAGACAAAAGACCGCGATCAAACTCTTTGCCAGTCTTTAAAAGAAAAGACATAGCACACAACAGTCTGGGGGTTTTCTTCTACCTTTACTAAGTATAGCCGTGCCCTTCATCACCAGCCTTATTGCTGCCAGACATGGGGGTTGAACAACGAGTGTGATGGCAAATAATATGTACTTGGTGCCTCAACAAGAGTTGGATAGACTTAAAAAGCAATTACAGGGTTCTGAAAATGACCAACCATTTATCGCTATGATTTCCCTTGGCCGGACCATTTAAAAGATGACTCTCCTAGAGAAAGCCAAGCCCCTGTAATGCCTGTACCTGCGATCTTACCGGCTGAAGATCAAGTGCCTGTTGAAGATAACGTTATGCATGTCATGTTGACACATGTTCCTGCCCGTAACAGGAAAAATGTTATATACCTTATGAACAAGATAAAAGACTCAAAGGGGGCCCTACTTGGAATGACAAAGGAGAGTTTATCTTTCAGGGCACTGTTGTCAAGGGTTCAGATAATGATGGATTTGCTTAAAAGTACCACAGCAGCCCACAAGGTTGCTGATGACAGAAGACCTCCCGGGTGGCATCAGTTTCTTAAGGCCCTGGCAATCCTCAACATTCCCCTCTCGGGTGTACCCAACTATAAGCTTCATCAACAGATTCAAACTTTAAAACAAAAACCTTCAACAAGCTACAGCACCTCTAAAGATGTTCTAACAACCCCTCCCCCCTTTGAAAGGACTGATGATAACTCATTTACACCCCTGAACGTCTCCGGACCTCTTCCTAATCTGATCTCTCACGGTGGTTAGACTTTTGAATTACTTTTGAATGACTATGATTCAATTCAATAAACTTTATTTGATAAAATATGCAATATGCAATATGTGACATTCTTGAAACATTTGACGTGAGCATACGCCTTGATTACAGGGTCTTAAAGGACACATACTTGAACACTTTTGATACTTTCTAACAAAACAAGCTACAACGCTATCATTACTTCTTAAATCATCATTATAAAGAGACATAACATCTTCAAAAGAAACTCCACAGGCTCTTTGGTATAGGTAGAATACACAGCGTTGACCACATGTAGTGGAAAGGTTATCTTGTACTTGTTTGATGCTGTAGTAGATCTTTGAACCATTTTTGGTCAAAAACTGTTTAATAGATTTGGGGAAATGTGAAAATCTGGGGGGAAAGCCGTAGGAATAAAAAAAAGTTGATATTTTTCTTCCTCCTTCGTCTTCTAATGTCACAGCTTGCCAATGTTCACCCAGCATGTGTTTAGGATGGATATTGACAATAAACATGGCCATTTCTCAATAGGTAATTCATCACAAGCCCACACTCCACAAAATTGTTTTCCAATCAAGTGGCTAATGAGCCCTTCTAGCTCTTGGGTATTCATGTCTTTGCTCAATAATCCTTAATAATAACCCACTAAGACTTGTCTTCGGGCATTCACTTCCAAGATTGAATCAGAGCATGCATAAACAATCATGCTAACTGTGCAGGCTAAAGGTGTACGGAAACGCATTTCCAGCCTGAGGTTACCTTGAGATACAGAGATATCACAGAGATTTCCTGAGGTGTCATCATCAGGTGATAAATTGAAAGCATACAATGTGTAACCCTCTGCAAAATCATTTCTGTCAATAGGTAAAGAGAGATCTTTTAGATGCCTCCCGGTAGCCAGGAATAGATTGTAAAATTCTCGCACAGATATGTTGTTATTTAATTGTGGTTGGAACCCCTTAGCAGGGACCTGACGTCCGTCCTGACAGAGAGCTACATACTCTGCATTGAAGTGTTGAAAATTAAAGTTTTTTTTAAATGTAAGCTGCCTGTATTAGAGGTGTGATCAACCAAGCCTATAACCATGTAGCGGGGTAAAGGGCCTAGAAAAAGGTTTTATTGACTACAGATTCTACTGCCCACCGGTATGCTAAAGGTTTTCATGGTAATTCTTTGTAAAGGGTAAATGGCATTTCCTTTCATCAAAGCCTGTGAATGACCCTAACGAACGGCCGAAGTCACCGTCTTGGGCAGACATCAGACAAAACTCATCCTTGGCCCTGGTTAATTTTAATCTTAAATCAACCAAATTTAAGAGTAAATGTTCATCTGCCCTAGCAGATTAAACTCTTGAGATTTGGCACAGTAGCGAGCACGTGCCTCCAGTCCTTTGTTTGCACCGGTGGAAGGGTCTATCGATTCCATAGAGACTCCTGCAGTATCCTTGCTAAACAGCCCGGCGCTGAATTGTGTCTTGAGAGTGTTTCGGAGTAGTTTAGTAAACATTCCAGGATGGCCTTATAAGGGTAGGTGGCACTGCTTTAACTGATAAGGCGTTCCCCCAAAGTCACATCCACTTGGGAGAAGATGGTCACCAAGGGGTAATTAAATGAGACTCACTTTGGCATCGTTTGCAATATTAGTACCATCTCTTTTGGTCACTTTGAGACATAAAGGCAATAAGATGTTGTTGAGGTCCAAATAGTTGTCACCATGGCCTGGTATGAAAAATTCTATAGGACCGTTGTCGGTAATGGCAGAGAGTGGGGCTATCTCCACATAACTGGACCTCTCTATTGAATGTTGGGTTAAGGAGAAACACTCTATAGGACCGTTGTCTGTAATGGCAGAGAGTGGGGCTATCTCCACATAACTGGACCTCTCTATTGAATGTTGGGTTAAGGAGAAACACTCTATAGGACCGTTGTCTGTAATGGCAGAGAGTGGAGCTATCTCCACATAACTGGACCTCTCTATTGAATGTTGGGTTAAGGAGAAACACTCTATAGGACCGTTGTCTGTAATGGCAGAGAGTGGAGCTATCTCCACATAACTGGACCTCTCTATTGAATGTTGGGTTAAGGAGAAACACTCTATAGGACCGTTGTCTGTAATGGCAGAGAGTGGGGCTATCTCCACATAACTGGACCTCTCTACTGAATGTTGGGTTAAGGGGGCCGTGAAAAGATCGAGCTCTGTCTTTATAGCTTCAGAGGACATGCGGTGTAAAAGAGCCATGGTGCCTGTTCTTTTAGAAAATACTTCAGAGTATTCTTTTAGCCATTTTTGGTCCAGACCTCCACACGTTACCTCGTCTTTGACTTACTGAGTTTCTTTTAACAATTAACCTCCGCTTTTTAGGGGCTGGCCTGAGACTTATAGCTGGAGTTCTCTTTTCTGGTCTTCGAGACAACAGCATAAGCCCCGAGCCTTCACGATGCTCGGCATCTAATGATGCCCTTCTGGTCATAGCATTGGCTACAACCTCACTTACAACATTTTTAGCCGCTGATTTTAAATGTGGTTTGGATATGCTGAGGCTTCTCTTCATAAACGGTAAAACCATCCTAAAGAGGTTACGAAATATAGCGCCTATCCCCGAACCGTACATGGTCGGGGATCCATAATAGCCGGGTAATCCATTACCCACTTGATCAACAGATGGTGGTTGTGTTCCATAACCATTTTAATTTATTGGTATTGTGTTTATAAAAATATTTATATAATACTAATAATATATTAGATATGTAGAGAGGTTTTGGTGGGTCTAAAGTGGAGTTTTACAATCGTTTTACCATAAGTAAATTCAATGTTTTCGTTCTGATCCGTTTTAAGCTCAACCAGAATGTTTTCAATATATTTCTTGCTTACAGGTATATAGTGTGGCTTGTCATAGTTAACAGTGACTACATCACCATCCTTTCCCTCTATATGAACTGTTCTCAGGAGGGGCACATAACTGTCTCCTACCCTTTGATAGGATATGATGTCGGTATACAGAAATATGTTGTAAAACATGTATATCTGCAGGGAATGGGAATAATTTATCTTTCACATACGTCCATTTATTGGGACCCATCCCCAACATGTAGGCTAAATTACCACTGGTCTTTATACCCCCATCAGCAGACCCTGAGATTTGTACACATTTATGAATAGGGTTGTAGATCAAGAGTATTTCCATATTGTTCAGGGTTAGGAGTTCGTTCAACTCCTGTCGACGGTCCTATAGAACCCTTTTTTGGGTTTCATAAGTTTCAGGGGTTCTGATATCCTTTTGCAATAAAAAACCAAGGTCCTTATCCTTGATATTACACCAACTATCGGGGTATGTAATCTAGCTTCTCAGGCCTCTGATAACTCTATAGGCTTTGGAAAATTTGTTGTATAATTCAAACTTCGGTTATTCATATGTGCAGACGCATTACCGGGGAGAGTCAGGTAGAAGCCGTTGTGTTCCATGATGCACTCCTGTGTACACGCGAATGATGTTAACTGCCTGTTCAGGGGAAGAACGATAGATTTGTACCTTGTCAGCTTGGGGATTTGAACTTGCAACCTTTCATTTACTATCTTTAAATGTACGATATGTACGATATTGTGCTTCTTCATGAGTTTCTGAAAAGTATTATTAAAACAGTATTTTCCACCATCAGTCTGCACTTTCTTGGGGGCTCCTCCTTCCTTCAAGATAGAGTCAAAGAGCCCCACTCTTATTTTTTAAGACCCTTACAAATGCTATTTTAGAGAAAATATCTATAACCGTTAGCATGTAGCAATTTCCATCATTTTTATCTGCAAGGGCCTGCATGTCACATAGATCCGCCTGAAACTGGGACAAGGGATGAGTAGAAAAAACTCTATTTCGTGGAAATTGTTTTCGCACAGGTTTATACAGAGTATAAGCATCCTGCTCTGTCAACCATTCATTCACTTGAGCAGCCCCTAACCAGCTACCTGTTTCTTCGGCTATAGCTCTGGGTTCGCGCCCAGGCTCTGTCGCAGCCGGCCGCGACCGGGAGGTCCCTGGGCCGACGCACAATTGGCCTAGCGTCGTCCGGATTAGCGTCGTCCGGATTAGGGAGGGTTTGGCCGGTAGGGATGTCCTTGTCTCATCACGCACTAGTGACTCCTGTGGCGGGCCGGGCGCAGTGCACGCTAACCAGGTCGCCAGGTGCACAGTGTTTCCTCCAACACATTGGTGCGGCTGGCTTCCGGATTGGATGCGCGCTGTGTTAAGAAGCAGTGCGGCTTGGTGGTGTGGTGTTTCGGAGGACGCATGGCTTTCGACCTTCGTCTCTCCCGAGCCCGTACGGGAGTTGTATCAATGAGACAAGATAGTAATTACTAACCATTGGATACCACAAAATTGGGGAGAAAAGGGGGTAAAAAAATATTTTCAAAATAACAACATTTCATTTTCATTTAGAATTTTTATTTTTGCAAACATCAAGTATTATGAATACAGACAATTCAGGATTTGTAGCAGGATACTAGTCCCCGTTTTCTCAGCGATCCAAGCATGCAACAACCTGTATATTTAGTTTAGATTTACAGGCTTGTGTCGCTGAATTTTTAAAACACACACATCCATTATATAAGTATATAAACAACAAATATGATACATGTTACAATTAAACAGTGTTTCAAACAAATAAAGTAAAATCTTAGACAAGGTTGTTTCTAGTTATTCAGAATCATCCACAAGACGGGATACCAGTTGTGTCCATTGTAGGCTCTTGCCCGTATGTCGTACATGATTCATGATTTGCTCCATTTTTAGCACACGCTCTGCATTAGCCCAGGTATTGTGTGTTGTGTAGAACGATACATTGTTCACTTTATTTTCAATAATTTTCTGCATAACATTTGTAAGTTCTCTCAAAAGAAAAAATGTATTTATTCTCTCTAACATCGTATGCATATCGTTACCCATTGCTTTACATCTAAATGAAAAATATGTATTGTTACTCTGTCTCTTGCAGTTTACTGAGCCAGAAAGTCACCACATCAGCCACCACAGCTTCCTTGTATTTGTTGTCATCCACCAGGGTGTGCCGGATATCTTTGATTTTCTTGTGGATGTTGATCGCCTCCTTCAGTTCATGTAGGAAAGCCTCCGTTACCCCGTAAACTCGAATAGACGGCATTAGACCATTAGACTCTAGGGCTCTGACCATCAAAGGTATAAACCGGCTGGACCGCAGTCTTTTCACCAGCTCCTCAAAATGGTTGAAGAAGTAGTACCGTGGGGGGTCGTATAAACACAGCTGTCATCGTTGGCTGGGGTGATTGATCTCACAACCGATGCATTTTTCTCTTATATACTCTCCAATCACCACATCTAAAAGTGCGGCTACAGAGGCCTTGATGGTGTCCACAAAAATAGTTCTGACCACCCCATCAAACACATCCTCAGGCGGTGTACATGTAGGGGGTGTCGGGGGTCTTGCCTGGGGGGAGTAGAATGGATTAATAGCATCATTGGACATAGCTTGTTGTCATTGCAGGCAATCTCAATGCTGTGCGTTACAGGGAAGACATCCTCCTCCCTCATGTGGTACTCTTCCTGACAAGACCCTCCAGCATGACAATGCCACCAGCCATATTGCTCGTTCTGTGCGTGATTTCCTGCAAGACAGGAATGTCAGTGTTCTGCCATGGCCAGCGAAGAGCCCGGATCTCAATCCCATTGAGCACGTCTGGGACCTGTTGGATCGGAGGGTGAGGGCTATGGCCATTCCCCCCAGAAATATCTGGGAACTTGCAGGTGCCTTGGTGGAAGAGTGGGGTAACATCTCAGAGCAAGAACTGGCAAATCTGGTGCAGTCCATGAGGAGTAGATGCACTTCAGTACTTAATCCCCACTAATCCAAGATGGCGTAGCAGTTGGACATCTTGTCGTGTCGTGTCCCTTGTATATATCGTATATATCGTTTTTTTAACATATTTTTCTTCGCATATCTTTTCAAATATTTTGCTAAACCTCAACTTCTAAATACTCTCCTGAAACCCGCCTCACCCAATGTAGCTATTTTTCTCTAAAGTACTTATATTTACTTCGGATCCCCTCAACTGAAGCTAGCCAGCTAACTACCAGGTATCAGTCAACAAACCATTGCTAGCGGTCTTCAGCTAACCGGTCATAAGCTAACCTTTAGCTCGGAAAGCTCTCGCAAGTTCGAACAACGCGACTCTAACCAGAGCATAACGGACCTATATATATTTTTTTTATCCCCGGATTCCCACCGTAAACGGAACATTTTCAGCTGGATCTTCACAACTAGCTAACTAGCTAACCGCAACCCCGGATGATTACTCCTGGCTAGCGTTTCCACCCACTTAGCTTGAAGCTAGCCCGGCCAGAGCTCCTGTGCTACCACCGAAGCACACTCCTGGGCTACAATATCCGGACCCACAACCGGTCTATCGATGTCACCGCATGAAGAGGCATAAACAGACTCACACCATCGTGACGCCCCCCAAAGGCTAACTTTCTAGCCCTTGCTATCTCCTTGCTTGCTAATTCGGCCTGCTAACTGCTAGCTTGTTTAGCCCCGGTCCGCTAACTGCTACCTTGTTTAGCCCCGGTCCGCTAACTGCTACCTTGTTTAGCCCCGGCCTACTAACTGTTAGCTTGTTAGCACAGGCCTGCTAACCGTCTGAATCGCCGCGTCCCAAACACTCACTGGACCCATATTTACTTTCAATCTCTTTTCGATTTTTAATTTGTTTATACCTTCCGGTAACCTGCCTCACCCAATGTGATACGGAATCGCTATTATTTTTAATTTTTAGAACACACTCAAGAACCTCCAGAAGCTAACCAGCTAACTAGCTACAAGCTATTTAGTCATTGTTAGCCACTGATAGCGGCTTTTACCTTACCTGGATAATACTCGCCAGTCCAGCTTCCCTGCCCCATCCACTGCTGCCCCCTGGACACTGATCACTTGGCTACATAGCTGATGCAGGCTGGACTGTCCATTAATCATGGTACTCCATTCTGCTTGTTTATGTTTTATCTGTCGGCCCCAGCTGCACTCAGGCTCTGTGTGTAGTTAATCCGACCCTCCCTGCCTAGTCATCGCCATTTTACCTGCTGTTGTTGTGCTAGCTGATTAGCTGTTGTTGTCTCACCTACTGTTTTAGCTACTGTTTTAGCTAGCTCTCCCAATTCAACACCTGTGATTACTGTATGCCTCGCTGTATGTCTCTCTCAAATGTCAATATGCCTTGTATACTGTTGTTCAGGTTAGTTATCATTGTTTTAGTTTACAATGGAGCCCCTAGTTCCACTCTTCATACCCCTGATACCTCCTTTGTCCCACTTCCCACACATGCTTTGACCTCACCCATACCCCTGTCTGCGCATTATGCCCTGAATATATTCTACCATGCCCAGAAATCTGCTCCTTTTATTCTCTGTCCCCAACGCTCTAGGCGACCAGTTTTGATAGCCTTTAGCCGCACCCTCATTCTACTCCTCCTCTGTTCCGCGGGTGATGTGGAGGTAAACCCAGGCCCTGCATGTCCCCAGGCACCCTCATTTGTTGACTTCTGTGATCGAAAAAGCCTTGGTTACATGCATGTCAACATCAGAAGCCTCCTCCCTAAGTTTGTTTTACTCACTGCTTTAGCACACTCTGCTAACCCTGATGTCCTTGCCGTGTCTGAATCCTGGCTCAGGAAGGCCACCAAAAATTCAGAGATTTCCATACCCAACTATAACATTTTCCGTCAAGATAGAACTGCCAAAGGGGGAGGAGTTGCAGTTTACTGCAGAGAGAGCCTGCAAAGTAATGTCATACTTTCCAGGTCCATACCCAAACAGTTCGAACTACTAATTTTGAAAATTACTCTCTCCAGAAATAAGTCTCTCACTGTTGCCGCCTGCTTACCGACCCCCCTCAGCTCCCAGCTGTGCCCTGGACACCATTTGTGAATTGATTGCCCCCCATCTAGCTTCAGAGTTTGTTCTGTTAGGTGACCTAAACTGCGATATGCTTAACACCTCAGCAGTCCTACAATCTAAGCTAGATGCCCTCAATCTCACACAAATCATCAAGGAACCCACCAGGTACAACCTTAAATCTGTAAACAAGGGCACCCTCATAGACGTCATCCTGACCAACTGGCCCTCCAAATACACCTCTGCTGTCTTCAACCAGGATCTCAGCGATCACTGCCTCATTGCCTGTATCCGCTACGGAGCCGCAGTCAAACGACCACCCCTCATCACTGTCAAACGCTCCCTAAAACACTTCTGTGAGCAGGCCTTTCTAATCGACCTGGCCCGGGTATCCTGGAAGGACATTGACCTCATCCCGTCAGTTGAGGATGCCTGGTCTTTCTTTAAAAGTAACTTCCTCACCATTTTAGATAAGCATGCTCCGTTCAAAAAATGCAGAACTAAGAACAGATACAGCCCTTGGTTCACTCCAGACCTGCCTGCCCTCCACCAGCACAAAAATATCCTGTGGCAGACTGCAATAACATCGAATAGTCCCCGCGATATGCAACTGTTCAGGGAAGTCAGGAACCAATACACGCAGTCAGTCAGGAAAGCTAAGGCCAGCTTCTTCAGGCAGAAATTTGCATCCTGTAGCTCTAACTCCAAAAAGTTCTGGGACACTGTGAAGTCCATGGAGAAAAAGAGCACCTCCTCCCAGCTGCCCACTGCACTGAGGCTAGGTAACACGGTCACCACCGATAAATCCATGATTATCGAAAACTTCAACAAGCATTTCTCAACACTCTGGCCATGCCTTCCGCCTGGCTACTCCAACCTCAGCCAACAGCTCCGCCCCCCCGCAGCTACTCGCCCAAGCCTCTCCAGGTTCTCCTTTACCCAAATCCAGATAGCAGATGTTCTGAAAGAGCTGCAAAACCTGGACCCGTACAAATCAGCTGGGCTTGACAATCTGGACCCTCTATTTCTGAAACTATCCGCCGCCATTGTCGCAACCCCTATTACCAGCCTGTTCAACCTCTCTTTCATATCGTCTGAGATCCCCAAGGATTGGAAAGCTGCCGCAGTCATCCCCCTCTTCAAAGGGGGAGACACCCTGGACCCAAACAGTTACAGACCTATATCCATCCTGCCCTGCCTATCTAAGGTCTTCGAAAGCCAAGTCAACAAACAGGTCACTGACCATCTCGAATCCCACCGTACCTTCTCCGCTGTGCAGTCGGGTTTCCGAGCCGGTCACGGGTGCACCTCAGCCACGCTCAAGGTACTAAACGATATCATAACCGCCATCGATAAAAGACAGTACTGTGCAGCCGTCTTCATCGACCTTGTCAAGGCTTTCGACTCTGTCAATCACCATATTCTTATCGGCAGACTCAGTAGCCTCGGTTTTTCGGATGACTGCCTTGCCTGGTTCACCAATTACTTTGCAGACAGAGTTCAGTGTGTCAAATCGGAGGGCATGCTGTCCGGTCCTCTGGCAGTCTCTATGGGGGTGCCACAGGGTTCAATCCTCGGGCCGACTCTTTTCTCTGTATATATCAATGATGTTGCTCTTGCTGCGGGCGATTCCCTGATCCACCTCTACGCAGACGACACCATTCTATATACTTCCGGCCCGTCCTTGGACACTGTGCTATCTAACCTCCAAACAAGCTTCAATGCCATACAACACTCCTTCCGTGGCCTCCAACTGCTCTTAAACGCTAGTAAAACCAAATGCATGCTTTTCAACCGTTTGCTGCCTGCACCCGCACGCCTGACCAGCATCACCACCCTGGATGGTTCCGACCTTGAATATGTGGACATCTATAAGTACCTAGGTGTCTGGCTAGACTTTAAACTCTCCTTCCAGACTCATATCAAACATCTCCAATCGAAAATCAAATCAAGAATCGGCTTTCTATTCCGCAACAAAGCCTCCTTCACTCACGCCGCCAAACTTACCCTAGTAAAACTGACTATCCTACCGATCCTCGACTTCGGCGATGTCATCTACAAAATTGCTTCCAACACTCTACTCAGCAAACTGGATGCAGTTTATCACAGTGCCATCCGTTTTGTCACTAAAGCACCTTATACCACCCACCACTGCGACTTGTATGGTCTAGTCGGCTGGCCCTCGCTACATATTCGTCGCCAGACCCACTGGCTCCAGGTCATCTACAAGTCCATGCTAGGTAAAGCTCCGCCTTATCTCAGTTCACTGGTCACGATGGCAACACCCATCCGTAGCACGCGCTCCAGCAGGTGTATCTCACTGATCATCCCTAAAGCCAACACCTCATTTGGCCGCCTTTCGTTCCAGTTCTCTGCTGCCTGTGACTGGAACGAATTGCAAAAATCGCTGAAGTTGGAGACTTTTATCTCCCTCATTAACTTCAAACATCTGCTATCTGAGCAGTTAACCGATCGCTGCAGCTGTACATAGTCTATCGGTAAATAGCCCACCCATTTTTACCTACCTCATCCCCATACTGTTTTTATTTATTTAATTTTCTGCTCTTTTGCACACCAATATCTCTACCTGTACATGACCATCTGATCATTTATCACTCCAGTGTTATTAATCTGCAAAATTGTAATTATTCGCCTACCTCCTCATGCCTTTTGCACACAATGTATATAGACTCCCCTTTTTTTTCTACTGTATAGCGCAAGGGATGAGGGGGTAAAAATAACATATTTAGACTGCAGCCTTATTCCAAACACTTAAAAGACACACTCTATCCCATCAGGCCTCAAATTAAGTGAACACTTCTGATGACGTATCATAATGTTTGACGAGTATACACTTGCAGGGCAAGGGGTGAGGGAGTAAGGAATGATTTTTAAATGGACCACCCTTGGCCGGAAATTCATAATTCGTTCATCCCGCGATGATTGTGTTTTCAGCCACCTGTAGCTTGTGGGTGCTTTATATGCCCTATGAGTTCATGTCTACTTATATTAAATATATAGTTATTAATATACACCTACTTTATGATAGCTAGCAAACTAATTAGCTAAATAACGTTAGCCTGCCTAGCTGGAACTTCTGAAAAAGGAAAATGTTTTATTTCTACTATTTCCAAAAGATAACCAAACAGAAACATATTGACCTTTTACGAGACGTGTTTGTGCCATCATGTGCATTAGTAGCACAATTTCTAACTTGTTTACATTCGTTTTTACTTAGACTTTTATGTTGACTTCTCCATTGATTTTGTTTTGAAGTTTTCGCTGAATTTTCTTAGCGGATGTACAATTGTCACAAATTGAATTATGGGTAGTTTCAGGCCCAGAGTGAACATAATTGTACACTTGCAAACTCGACTAAAAACGAGGGGGGGAGGGCTTAAGTTGCAAACTTCCCTTGCTTGGCTAATCATTTGGACCGCTTCCCAAGATGGCAATGGGGATTCCCCCAAAGATATAAGGCGAGGATAAGTGGACGAGAGTGTTTCTTTTAGGTGTTGGATAGCCCGCTAATATGATGCATAGTTGGGAGGAACATTTCTTGAGTGCTATTCGATCTATAGTACATTTACACCATGATTTGAAACTTCTGACCAACTAGTGGGTCAGGCGGCGCCCCTCTGTCTGATTCATATCGCTTGATTTCTGATGATAGTTGTCGATTATATCAACTGATTGCAATTGTATCGGGTGCCTATTCAGAGGACCCCACCTTTTCTTAGTGTCTTATTGGTCAAGGTCACGCCAAACACTTATCACCACACCCTATTCAGCCTATCAGCAGCCTTTATTCCCAGGACTTCAGTTTCAGTTGGTATAGCTCTTAGAAAACTGTTGGGGGAAAATTGTGTTTGTCAAAACAAACAAATTAACAACAAACTTTCAGCATTCTTATAGAGAAGGGCACTCAACATGTACTGCACTGACACAAATTACTGATAATTGGTTGAAAGAAATTGATAATAAGAAGTTTGTGGGAGCTGTACTGTTAGATTTCAGTGCAGTCTTTGATATTATTGACCATAACCTGTTGTTGAGAACTTAAGTGCTATGGCTTTTCAACCACTGCTATATCGGGGATTCAGATCTATCTGCTCTAGAACTCAAAGGGTTTTCTTTAATGGAAGCGTCTCTAATGTCAAACATGTAAAATGTGGTGTACCGCAGGGCAGCTCTCTAGTCCCTCTACTCTTTTCTATTTTTACCAATGATCTGCCACTGGCTTTAAACAAAGCATGTGTGTCCATGTATACTGATGATTCAACCATATACGCATCAGCAACCACAGCTAATGAAGTCACTGAAACCCTTAACAAAAAGTTGCAGTCTGTTTTGGAATGGGTGGCCAGTAGTAAACTGGTTCTGAACATCTCTAAAACTAAGAGCATTGTATTTGGTACAAATCATTCCTTGACCTCAGCTGAATCTGGTAATGAATGGTGTGGCGGTTGAACAAGTTGAGGAGACTAAATTACTTGACGTTACCTTAGATTGTAAACTGTCATGGTCAAAACATATAGATTGAATGGTTGCAAACATGGGGAGAGGTCTAGCCGTAATAAAGAGATGCTCTGCTTTTTTGACAACACACTTCAAAAAGCAAGTTCTGCATGCTCTAGTTTTGTCTAATCTTGATTATTGTACAGTCGTGTGGTCCAGTGCTGCAAGGAAAGACCTAGTTAAGCTGCACCTGGCCAATAACAGAGTGGCATGTTTTGCTCTTAATTGTAATCAGAGGGCTGATATAAATACTATGCATGCCAGTCTCTCTTGGCTAAGAGTTGAGGAGAAACTGACTGATTAACTTCTTCTTTTTTAAGAAACATTAATGTGTTGAAAATCCCAAAGTATTTGCATAGTCAACTTACAGACAGCTCTGACACACTACTTATCCCACCAGACATGCCACCAGGGGTCTTTTCATAGTCCCCAAATCCAGAACAAATTCAAGAAAAAGTACAGTATTATATAGAACCCTTATTGCATGGAACTTCCTTCCATCTCATATTGCTCAAATAAACAGCAAACCTGGTTTCAAAAAACAGATAAAGCAACACCTTGCGGCACAGCACCTCTCCCCTATTTGACCTAGATAGTTTGTGTGTATGCATTGATATGTAGGCTATGTGTGCCTTTTTAAAAATATATGTAGTTCTGTCCTTGAGCTGTTCTTGTCTATTGATGTTCTGTATTATGTCATTCTGTATTATGTTTCATGTTTTGTGTGGACCCCAGGAAGAGTAGCTGCTGCTTTTGCAACAACTAATGGAGATCCTAATAAAATACCAAATACCAAATAACATGGCACAAGTGGGCGGGTGGCCTCTGTTGTGCTCTATTGTGGGGGGGCGATGACATTAGAGAGCACCCATTAGGCCAACTCCTTCAATTGCCAACTCCTTGAATTTCGCAATTGCGTCTAGAAAAACACAATTGTTTACCCTTAAGTGTGTGTAATTTACTCTATTTATACTTGTAATATAATTTTTCAATGGAAAAAGTAAAATAAATACTGTAGCTGGAGTGTGTCTTTAATGTTGCCTGTGGTATGCTTGTCTCTTGCTTGACAGACTGATTTAGCCTAATTGTTAACATACAGTACTTATCTCTAAAAGCTACATGGACAGTGTATAATCAATTTTGTTACGTTAGTAGTATGGGCAAGAAACCCTGTAATAATAACAATATTCAGAATGCTGCTTCAAAACATTTATTTGTCACGAAATAACACAGCTTCTTTTAGACTTTATACAACAAAAAATACTTAGAATTTGAATGTGTAAGTACAGAGTACATAGGTACAGTCAGAGCCCATAGCGCATTGTGCTTACTGACACACAAGACAGAGAACGTAACTCATCGAGGTGAGGAAATGTTTAGCTTGCCAAAAGCACCATAGTGCCAACACCTGTCACTTGCCCACACAGGAAAAACAGAGACACGCTGGTAGAGAGACACATACAGTCGTTTGCAGTTAAAATCTTAAACTATGTGCAAAGTTGTACAAAAATCCATTTAATATTTTGTTATCCCCACATCCACCAACATTTGATTACTTCAAAGGCTGTATCTGTTGTTGAAATCAATTGAATGGAATATAGTAGTTTACAATATAATATCCTATGAATAAATACTGAGATTATAACAGGGTAAACTACTTGGATAGAGGTGAAAAGCTACCTGAACAACTAAAGTTGTTTAGATTTCACGTAAGCTTTGGGAATCATTCTGTACTCATGAAAACATCTTTAAGGCCATTGGTTGCTTGTGTCATATATTTACATAAACAAATGTATGTTTACAATAACTAATAAATAGTGATAAATAAGTGACAAAACAAACATATTTTTGAGTACAACACTAAAGTGAGCTACAGACACGTGTGAGGTTGGTAGCCGGTAGTGAGGGACTCATGCTTATTTTTCATCATTCTAAGGACTGTGATATATAGAAAACGCTAATAACATCAAGGCAATGTTGTAGTTACATTATTATTATACAGATAAATGGTAGACGTTTTACCGCAATCTCCAAACGTGACAAACAGACAAATATACACCTTTTAGGTAACAAAATAATCCGTTCTCAGGACTTGACTGAAAACCTTAGCTATGGGAATGTTATGATTATCACGTTGAGACAATGTTACATTGTCATGACATCTTACTGCCCTCTCAAACACTGTGCTATCAGACAGGGTAGTGAGTAACTGGGTGTGAGAGTGCAATCCCTCTCTGAGGAGGTCAGTGTAATCCAGCACTGCGAGTGAGAGTGATCTGTGCGTGTATGTAATCTAGATCAAGCTATTGGTCAACCGCAGGGACTGCTGCAAATCTGTCGGATTACAGAGGTCTCATGAGGATAAGAGATGTCCTATGGCTGGCATAGTCTGACAAAACACTCAATCCCTGTTTGTTAATATGCTTCTAAGCAGCAGCACCAAATACCCTGTTCAGGTACATCATGAACTGGGTTTGTGCTTGCCTTACAAAAAGCATATATTAAAACACATGTTTATAACTCTCGTCTCGCATTATCACTGTTGTGTATGAGGAGAAATGAGAACAAAACCATAGCTAAAATAATCCAGGTGCTTTTATATTAGATGGTTGCATAAACTAATCTCATGGTAGCACACAGAAGGGGAATGGGTCGCTGTCTAGTTCTTGTGCATTGGGGGATTTTCATTTTTTAAAATAAAATAGACTGTTTCACAGCTCAGGAACTACATGAAACAAGTCCGAAATAATCATTAAAACAGAAAATGTATGTAAATGATTTGCGTTTGGCTGAGCAGCCACTAGTACGGGGGAATGAGGGAGATCTTGAGGTGGTCCCAGGGGTTGTAAGTGGACCCACATGACCCACTGACAGAACCTAGTCTCTCCTCAGGCAAGAATAATGCTTGTGTGTGTGTGTGTGTATGTGTGTGTGTGTGTGTGTGTGTGTGTGTGTGTGAGAGAGAAAGCAAATGTGAATATGTGTTTGTACATGGGTGTGTCTAAACAAAGGTCCATTCATTCCAGTGCTTACAAAATGAAAAATGCAGCTTATCAACATGACTCAATGTATGCTATGACCAAAAGCACCATCCTACTTCCAAACACATTAAATTGTGAGTGACTGAGAGACATTAAAAAGCAGATCAATTGAGGAGTTGAGAGAAATGCTAACAAGGAAATAACACCTGTGCTGGTTTATCTACCATTTTTTTTAAATACAGTGATTATAACCAATACCAATAGAGATACAATATGTAAAAATAAATATAAATATGTTTCATAATGAGAGAGCGTAAATCTCATTGTGTGATGTGTACTTACTAACGCAGAGAAACACAGCCTTGTGGCAGTACACACTGATTGTATGAGGCCAGTCACGAGAGGGAAGTCAGAGGAGAAGAGAGTGAGGTAATGTATGAGTAGGAGCAGATAGATGATAAACGGCCCACTGAAATAAAGATGGCTCCCTTCCTAGTTCCTACACATCATCTCTTTGCCTGCTGCTCTTCAGCAGACTGGGCGGGGGAGGGGGTGGTGTGGAGGGCGCTGGCGTCCCCATGTCCGTTCGGCTGCACTGACTGGACTGTCTCTACCAGGCTGCCACTAGGGAGCACCACGTACCTGGCAGCCATGTCCTTGGGCTGCAGCTCCCTCAGGCCCTCCTTACTGTGCCATATCCCATAGCCAAAATACACCAGTAGACCTAGAGAGGTGCAACATATACTGTTAGGACCAAAACACATGCTTACAGAATCACACAAATATGTTGTTGTTATTGTTATACTGTCATACGGTATGTGCTTATCCATTGAGAAGACACAGCTATAGCGGGAATATGGTGCTAGGAATTGATTACTTAGACATGGCCCAGCCCCTGTCATGTTCAATATTCCCTGTGAAGCCTCTGTAGGCAGACAGGCAGGGTTGGGTAGGTTACTTTCTAAATGTAATCCATTACAGTTATTAGTTAGGCCTACCTGAACAAAATTGCAATCAGTAATGTTTGGATTTCACAAACTCAGGAATGTAATCAGATTACTTTATTACTTTTAGATTACTTTCCCCTTAAGAGGCACAGGTTAGTAGCTGGCACAAAGTCATAAAATGAGATTTAAAACCTAACCTTAACCACATTGATAACCCTAATGCCTAGCCCTAACCTTAAATGAAGACCAAAATACAAGATTTTTACAATATAGCTCATTTTGAATTTGCAGCTTGACCCATCTAGCAGAAATCGCTCCGTTTTGCCTCAAGGACAAGTCTCGTCCCAATAAATATCAACCTGTTAAAGAAGCATTAAAAGAAGACAAAAATGAATTACCTTTATTGCAGGATAAATCAATGTTAGAGTTTACATAGCTGGCCATAAATGGATGTTGCAGTTTTCTTTATGGGTTGGTTATGTACAGTAGGCTTCTTCTAACCCATTGCTTTCTACTACAGATAATACGATTAGGCTATATCTTTAAATTTAAAAAACTCTAACTGGGTCTGCCAGATTTCCAGTCATTTCAATGAATTTAATACCCATTGATCTTCAAGAATATGAATTGAAAAGATGAAAATATAGATTAATATGGAAATATAGATCAGCCAGATTGTTTTATATGAGCATAACCCAAAAACTAAGGACTAATCAGCCTAATCTGTTTTTTTTTATTTTGTTGTCATGGAGGTCTGATAAGGCCTGATAAGGCTTTCATTTGGTTCTTAAACAGTAAATGGTTTCCTTAATGAATACACTCCTGACCGCAAAAACAATGATTGATAAGCAGTTTAAACTTCTTCAATTGAACATTATTGGGTTAAAATACACAGTATATACATTTGTGAACAGCCATCCACAACAACCACAATATGTAAGGCGCAAAGAAATTAGAGAGCAGCAGTGTGATTCACATCAATGCGCTATGTAGCCTAAATATCTTCTAACTGCAGCAGGCACAGGCTAGGAAAATGTTAACTCACTCCAGTCAGGCCTTGACTTACTTGGTAGGTTTACTCTCTGTAAACACAAAGTAACCTGCATATGTTTTAATACAAACATGTGCTATGTACTAATAATTTAATTAAACCCTGTTTCATATCCTGTTGTCTATGATCAACCAGTAATAAGTATCCATACTATTTGTCCATCATTTAGGTTAAGAGGCACAGTATTTCAACCACTGAAGGCAAGAGTTCCAGTTCTGTCTGACATGATGTTTGGTTTACAGGACGTGTCTGCGCTACATAGCATATGGTCCTCACACAACACACATTTGTGCCATTAGTGGAAGTAATCTTACCTGCAGCCACCCATACGGTAAAGCGGATCCAGGTCATTGGGCTGAGCTTCAGCATTAGGAACACATTCATGAGGATGCTTGCACCAGGGATGAATGGGACCAAGGGTACCTAGGAAAATTACAACAGCAAACAACCATCATTCTGACATGTATTAAAATGTGTCAAATAATCAATGCCTTCCTTAATTCAATAAGTGTTTGTCGTTGAAGAAAAGGAGGTTGGAGAGCCTAAAAGACCACGAGTCCCAATAGGAGTACTTAATATAATTCAAAAGAATGATCAGGTCTTCATGACAAGATTTTATATTAGGTTGGTGCCAGAGGGAACGTGGGCCCTGCTTGAGCTCACAGAATCAGCTTTTATTTTGTATGAAGAGCAGATCAACCACACAGCAGGCAGTGAGTGTCTGCTGTGACTCAGCTTCAGAGCTGGGTGAAAATGTCACATTAAATGTTGCAGTTCCTATCTACTGGGCTCGAGTCAGACGGAGTAGAATTTAGCATATCTAAAGGTGGAGAGACAGCTACAAAAAGGTCTTAAAACACACAGAGTAGTCTTAGTTCATCATAACTACATAAAGACTTGGGGAAATATAACAGGCTCAAATAAAATGGTATTTGTCACATGCTTCGTAACTTCAGGTGTAAACTAACAGTGAAGTGCTTACTTACAGGCCCTTCCCAACAATGCAGAGAGAAAGAAAATAGATAAATAATAGAAAAGTAACAATAAATATGCAATGAGTAACGATAACTATATACACTGAGTATACCAAACATTAGAACACCTTCAGAGCATGAACTCTACAAGGTGTCGAACGCGTTCCACAGGAATGATGGCCCATGTCGACTCCAATGCTTCCCACAGTTGTGTCAAGTTGGCTGGATGTCCTTTGGATGGTGGAACATTGTTGATACACACGGGAAAATGTTGAGTGTGAAAAACCCAGCAGCGTTGCAGTTCTTGACAAACTGGTGCGCCTGACATCTACTACCATAAAGGCACTTACATTTTTTGTCTTGCCCATTCACACTCTGAATGGCACACATACACAATCCATGTCTTGATTGTATATAGGCTTAAAAATGCTTCTTTAACCTGTCTCCTCCACTTCATCTACACTGACTGAAGTGGATTTAACAAGTGATATCAATAAGGGATCATAGCTTTCACCTGGATTCACCTGGTCAGTCTGTATCATGGAAAGAGCAGGTGCTCTGAATGTTTTGAATAGTCAGTGTACACAGGGTACCAGTACTGAGCTGATGTGCAGGGGTATGAGGTAATTGAGGTAGATATGTACATATAACTAGGAATAAAGTGACAGATATTAAACAGTAGTAACAGTGTATGTGTAAAAAAAGTAAATTAAAAAAGGGTCAATGCAGATAGTTACAGTTCAGGAAGGAGACGCGTTCTGTCTCCTAGAGATGAACGTACTTTGGTGTGAAAAGTGCAAATCAATCCCAGAACAACAGCAAAGGACCTTGTGAAGCTGCTGTTCCGAATGGCCGATTAATTAGGGCCGATTTCAAGTTTTCATAACAATCGGAAATTGGTATTTTTGGGCGCCGATTTGCCGATTTGATAAATATATACAGTGGGGCAAAAAAGTATTTAGTCAGCCACCAATTGTGCAAGTTCTCCCACTTAAAAAGATGAGAGAGGCCTGTAATTTTCATCATAGGTACACTTCAACTATGACAGACAAAATGAGAGAAAAAATTCCAGAAAATCACATTGTAGGATTTTTTATGAATTTATTTGCAAATTATGGTGGAAAATAAGTATTTGGTCACCTACAAACAAGCAAGATTTCTGGCTCTCACAGACCTGTAACACATTCTTATTTTCAATGACGGCCTAGGAACGGTGGGTTAACTGCCTCGTTCAGGGGCAGAGAGACAGATTTTCACCTTGTCAGCTCGGGGGATTCAATCTTGCAACCTTACAGTTAACTAGTCCAACGCAATAACGACCTGCCTCTCTCTCATTGCACTCCACAAGGAGACTGCCTGTTACGCAAATGCAGTAAACCAAGGTAAGTTGCTAGCTAGCATTAAACGTATCGTATAAAAAACAATCAATCATAATCACTAGTTAACTACACATGGTTGTTGATATTACTAGATATTATCTAGCGTGTCCTGTGTTGCATATAATCTGACTGAGCATACAAGTATCTAAGTATCTGACTGAGCGGTGGTAGGCAGAAGCAGGAGTGTAAACATTCATTCAAACAGCACTTTCTGTGTGTTTTGCCAGCAGCTCTTCCTTGTGCGTCAAGCATTGCGCTGTTTATGACTTCAAACCTATCAACTCCCGGGCTGGTGTGACCGAAGTGAAATGGCTGGCTAGTTAGTGCGCACTAATAGCGTTTCAAACTTCACTTGCTCTGAGCCTTGGGGTGGTTGTTTCCCTTGCTCTGCATGGGTAACTCTGCTTCAATGTGGTGGCTGTTGTCGTTGTGTTGCTGGTTCGAGCCCAGGGAGGAGCGAGGGGAGGGACGGAAGCTATACTGTTACACTGGCAAAACTAAAGTGCCTATAAGAACATCCAATAGTCAAAGGTTAATGAAATACAAATGATATAGAGGGAAATAGTCCTATAATAACTACAACCTAAAACTTCTTACCTGGGAATATTGGAGACTCATGTTAAAAGGAACCACCAGCTTTCATATGTTCTCATGTCCTGAGCAAGGAACTGAAACATTAGCTTTCTTACATGGCACATATTGCACTTTTACATTTTTTCTCCAACACTTTGTTTTTTGCATTATTTCAACCGAATTGAACATGTTTCATTATCTACTTGAGGCTAAATTGATTTTATTGATGTATTATATTAAGTTAAAATAAGTTAATTCAGTATTGTTGTAATTGTCATTATTACAAATACATTTTTATTTTTTTTAAATCGTCCGATTAATCGGTATCGGGCTTTTTGGTCCTCCAATAATCGGTATCGGCGTTGAGAAATCATAATCGGTCAACCTCTAGTAGAGATAGTCTGAATGATCGGCTATGAAAAGCTAACTGACATTTACTCCTGAGGTGCGGACCTGTTGCACCCTCTACAAACACTGTGATTATTTTTTGACCCAGCTGGTCATCTATGAACATTTGAACATCTTGCCCATGTTCTGTTATAATCTCCCCCCGGCACAGCCAGAAGAGGACTGGCCACCCCTCATAGCCTGGTTCCTCTCTAGGTTTCTTCCTAGGTTTTGGCCTTTCTAGGGAGTTTTTCCTAGCCACCGTGCTTCTACACCTGCATTGCTTGCTGTTTGGGGTTTTAGGCTGGGTTTCTTTACAGAACTTTGTGACATCAGCTGACGTAAGAAAGGCTTTATAAATACATTTGATTGATTGATTTGATGATGGTGTTGATGTGAGTCATGACCAGCCTTTCAAAGCATTTCATGGCTACAGATGTGTGCTATGGGGCGATAGTCATTTAGACAGGTTACCTTGGCATTCTTGAGCATAGGGACTATGGTGGTCTGCTTGAAACTCTGCAGGCAGACAACGTTATACAACTAATAATTCTAAGGCGAGGGTTTAGTTCTGCTTCCTTAACTTTATGTGTAGGCATATACAATAAAGTAAAAGTCAACAAAGTTGCTGCTTTGCATTTACACATTGGGCATAAAATGAAAAACTGAGAATTTGTTTGGCTCACCTGGAAGGTTTTGGTGTTGATATGTGGTTCATGGGCATATATGACGACCAGGCTGAGGAGGAAGGTTGAGCCAAACACCACTATTAGCACGGCAAAGCTCCACGTAGGCAGCTGCAGCTGGTTACTCCCAAACACAAAAACGGCACAGAGGGACACAGAGCTCACCATCACCGCCAGCACAGAGAAGGCCACCACCTCCCCCGGCTCAAAGTCCCCTAGCAACCTGCCCAGGTAGGGCTCCCAGCGGGCCTTCAACACCCCTGGGGCGCTGCGTTCCCTGGTCTTCTGCATCTCCACCAGCTGTAGCTTGTCTGAGAAGGACTCATACTCCTTCAGCTCCCCGCTGTCCTGAGCTATGATCTGGGACTCGGAGGCTTCGGGTGAGGGCTCTGGGTTGTAGTTGGTGTTAGGGGAGGTAGTGGAGTTAGCCTTGGAACTGGTCTTCTCCTTCTCAGGCTGGAAGCGCAGCACAATGACACTGGCTGCCACAAAGGTGTAGGCCAGGAGGGTGCCGATGGACAGGAACTGGACCAGGGCCTCCAGGTCAAAGATGAGGGCCATGACGGCCATGAGGAGGCCAAACACCAAGATGGCATTCACAGGGACCTTGGTGACAGGGTTGACCTTGGCGAAGAAGGCGAAGAAGAGGCCATCCTCCGCCATAGCGTAAACAATCCGAGGGAGGGAGAAGAGGTTGCTGAGGAGCACTGTGTTCATGGCTGGAAGAGGGGATGGACAGAGAGTCACATGATCATCAATGCAATCAAAACAGAGAGCTACTGTATGAAGTCAAGATAAATAAAAGTCATACACATTTGCCCTTCAATCAATTATATCATCAACTGACCCAAAGAAACTCAATGACATGATACATTGGTGTGGTTACAGTGGTTAAGTCTTTCAAGAGACACTTACCACAGATGGACCCTACTGCCACGATGTAGCCAGCCCAGCTGTAGCCTCGGCGGAAGAAGGCGTCAGACAGAGCGGAGTTGGGATCGAGGGAGTGCCAGGGCACCATGAGAGTGAGGACAGTGGAGACCAGGATGTAGGCTGTGGCTGCCATGCACAAGGAGATGGCTGTGGCCATAGGAATGGCTCGCTGGGGGTTCTTTGCCTCCTCGCTGGAGGCTGCAATCACATCGAAGCCAACAAATGCGTAAAAGCAGGTGGCTGTGCCTGCCATAACCCCAGACACACCGAACGGTGCAAAACCTCCTTCCTTCTGGCTCCAGTTGACTGGATCGGCCAGCACGAAGCCAAACACCAAGATGAAGAGTATGACAACCAGACTAACAGCGGAGAAGATGTGGTTGAGCCAAGAAGAGACTCGCACTCCGAAGGTTATGAAGATGGTGGCAACCACTAGAATCCCGGCGGCCAGCAGGTCAGGGTAGTGGGCGATATAGGGAACATTCCACTTCATTATGTGGTTCTCTGTGTAGTTCTGGATAGTGTGGTTAAACATGGAGTCCAGGTAACCACTCCACGCCCGCGCCACCGCGGCCCCACCAATCATGTACTCCAACACTACGTTCCAGCCAATGAGAAAGGCCCATATTTCTCCACAAGAAACATAGGTGAACATGTAGGCTGAGCCCGTTCTGGGCACGCGAGCCCCGAACTCAGCATAGCAGAGGGCGGCCATCAGGGAGGCGATGCCTGCTATGAGGAAGGAGAGGACCACGGCAGGTCCCGCGGTGTCCTTGGCCACAGTGCCTGTCAGGACGTAGAGACCAGAGCCCACCATGCCCCCAACACCCAGCAGGGCCAGGTCCACCATGGTCAGGCAGCGCTTCATTGATGTCACCATCAAATCATCATCCAGGGTCTTCAGTCGGTTCAGCCTTTGGCAGAAACGCACTGCCGGGACGCAACCACGCCCACAGGTCGCCATGGTTACAGGATCACACTCGGCAACTTATCAGTCAAGATGCTCAAACTGGATCCATTCTCCTCCTGATTAATTGACCTGAGAGACAAAAATACAAATACATACCATCATACAGGGACAAAGCCCGTGACCGCAGAGCAGGTAGACAAAAGCAACTCATCCTAATGAGGACTTCATCTAACCTTTATCTGAATGACTCCATCCCCTCACCACTGCTGCCTATCTCTGAGCATGTTGTATTACACCTCTGCCCTTACCAAGTGGAAGGTGGAAACTATTGCTTTTCTATTTTTAGAATTGAAGACTAATATTCTTCAACTTGGCTTATTAGGATAGCTTGATACATTTCAGTTAGGACTATCTGAGTCATGTAAAATCTATAAATAGGCATATCTATAAATTATGCAATTTAATACATGTTTTGAAAGATATCATTTGGTCTATTACTGATTAATAACTGCCCATGAAAAAGAGATCTGTTTGATCTGCTCTGACTGTTTGACACGTCTTCTTTTCACTTGAAGACTAATGTTGAAGGTAATATCCCATTGTAGCCTATGTAAGGCTATATTCCGCTTTCATCCTGCGAAGACTAAAAGTGTCCGATATCTCAGCAAATAAAAGTAGCCAACCGAACACACAACTATTTGGGTAGGTTATACGCTGTGGAGCCAAAATCAATCATCAAAGGCTACGCTTTATCCGATAGAATGGGACCAGCCCGGGATCCGACTCTTTTTCATGTACCGTTTCCAATTACTGCGTGCGGCAGGCATTTGGCGAGTTCTGCCGCCCTCAATGCAAGAAATACATTACGTAAAGCTTTTATTCCCTACTGAAATTAAAAACTGATACAAAGTGAAACGACCATACATCACAAAGTGAAACGACCATACATCCGTCCTCCATAATAACTGTGATTCGTGTAATAATTGTGGAGTCATGGCGAGAATGAATCGCTTTAACTGCGTCGTTTTTACAAAAGCCAGCCACATTAATAATTTATAACAAAATGGAAACTCATACAAATGTTATTAATGACAGGCTATTTCAATAAAGCGATGGCGATTGCTGATTATTCTATGAAATTGTACTTGTCTGCGTTTTATATATTTTTTTTATTGTGGCACGAACAAGGTGTTGGAATAGGTAGATTATGGCAAAAGCCAGGGGAGAAACTCTACCATTACTGCTATTCTGCATATATAGTCTAATTTATTTGATTTAAAAAACGTTATAATATGGTAACAAATAAAAACATTTGTTTACCTTGAATGCTGAATATCGCTTATGAGTAGCCTATCTCAGGCCCGGTTGATATCCTTTGAAACCCTCAACGACAGACAGGGAGAAAGGTGGAGATGGAGAACGAGAGGATAGAGAGCTGAGCTCTCGATTCTTAAAGGCACAGTACGAGTTTATTGTTCATCTGATGACGACGGGATCAGCCATCAGATAAGGTCACGCGCAAGGCCAGCGTTTAAAGGTCCAATGCAGCCGTTTTTATCTTAATTTCAAATAATTTCTGGGTAACAATGAAGTACCTTACTGTGATTGTTTTCAATAGCTTTTTAGCAAAGAGCAATTTCCCAAGCAAGAATTTAGCTAAGACTGTCTGGTAGTGGTCTGAGTGGGAGGGCAAGCCTGATGGCCAAAACTCCATCCCACAAATCAGGCTGAAATTGCAAACAACTCTTATGCTAAACGAGCATTATCATTATCACAATTTCACAGTATTATTTTAGAGTGGAAATATATAAAACACAGGACAATCATGTTTTTGACTGCACGGTAACATATGCCTAAAGTAAAGTTGTCAAAAGGGTTGGTTTTCATCTACCATAATAACAATAACTGGATTCTACAGTATCAGCATACACATGACATTCAAATCATCTAAGATTGTATAGTACTAGTACATTTAAATACCCTTTACCCAATGTTTTGCCTATTGTCACTCAACTAGACTAATAATGAAACAATGAGTGACAATCAAATAAATACCTTTTAATTCATGAACACATTTTATATTGGCCAAAATCATGGTAAACATGAATAACATTTTTGTTTAAAAAAATATCACAAACATGATAAATTGGATGGATAAGATTACTTATTTCCATTTTGCATCTGTGTGACTGAGTGGCAACACAAATGCAAAAGTATCTACAGCCTTCAGTGATTCTTCAAATTCCTGCACTCTCTTCACAGCCCCACTGTCATCCATAACCAGTCATTTCTACATAGATTCACAAAGAAATACAACTTCTTGGATTCCATGTGCATTGAACAGAACACACACAGCCCCTGAGGACATGAACCTCAACATGTTGGAAGAGAATGTGTATCCTGAGCCCTGCTCAAGCTCTCACTAACAAGAGGACAGGATGCTCTTGTGTCTATCCACTCTTGGATATGCTCTTTAGTATCCAGTGCTTTCACACAATCAGACCCTGTCTATCGGTCTGTCTGTCTCTCAGGACAGGCCTCCTTACTGGGACTCTTTCTGTAGAAGTTTAAGTATCCTTTTGAGCCGGTTCATCTGCATTGTCAACTCCTCAAATGACAAGAAGGGAACATGAAACCTCCGAGCCATTATTGTCAACGAGCAGCGCAGTTCTGCAAGAAGAAGAATTCTACACATGGCGCACACCCAAAAACACTTAAAAGTGGCTTGCACTCTACTGCCTCTAGGATATGCTTCCAGTGAAACAGCTTAAACCCTACAATAATGGTCTTCTTTGGCTAATCCTGTAGTGTAGCAAGGCTATTTCAATTATGGAGACAGAGAGACTCTACCACCATCTATTGGACATTTTCCTACACTGCAATCTGTGTTTCACCCCTTGACCCCACTGGCAGTGCACTTAGCTTCCAACACTTTAAACTACAAATCCTTTCTCTTTAGGACTCAAGGCACATATTTCACAAAAAAAAATCAAGATTACTTCAACATTAGAATGATAACAAACTACATCTATCATATTTGGTAGAATAGACATCTGGTTATGAGTATGAGTTTATGTAGAGGTGTAACAGGGTTGGTTATGTTTCCACTTGACACTGCATAAATATGTATTGAGATCGCAATTTAAATTCTTCCAAGTCTGACATTGACATGCAAGCGGTAGGACATGTTCTGAAATAGTGCATTCTATTGACATATTTACAATGTGTACAATTTCACTATGTACATTTACTGATATATATATATATATCTTGAAGAAGTTCCCACATATTCTGAGCACTTATTGGATGCTTTTTTCTTCACTCTGCAGTCCAACTTATCCAAAACCATCTCAATTGGGTTGAGATCAGGTGATTGTGGAGGCCAGGTCATTTGATCACTCTCCTTCTTGACGGGATGGCATATCGCTGCAAAATGCTGTGGTAGCCATGCTGGTTAAGTGTGCATTGAATTATAAATAAATCATTGCAGTGTCACCAGCAAAGCACCCCCACATTATCACACCTCTTCTATACTTCATCGTGGGAACCACACATGCGGAGATCATCCGTTCACCTACTATGCGTCTCACAAAACATTGCAGCAATTCGACCATGAAGGCCTGATTCACGTAGTCTCCTCTGAACAGTCGATGTTGAGATGTGTCTGTTACTTGAACTCTGTGAAGCATTTATTTGGGCTGGTAATGAACTTATCCTTTGCAGAAAAACCCTTGAATGAGTAGATGTGTCCAAACTTGTGACTGGTACTCTATATGCATACTGAAAAAAATATAAACACAACATGCAACAATTTCAAAGATTTTACTGAGTTACAGTTTATATAAGGAAATCAGTCAATTTAAATACATTCATTAGGACCTCATCTATGGATTTCACAAGACTGGAAGTACAGATATGCGTCTGTTGTTCACAAATACCTTTAACTAAAGGTAGGGGCAGTGGATCAGAAAACCAGTCAGTGTTTGGTGTGACCACCATTTGCCTCATGCAGCATCACACATCTACTTTGCATAGAGTTGGTCACAAATACCTTAAAAAAAAGGTAGGGGCGTGGATCAGAAAACCAGATAGTATTTGGTGTGACCACCATTTGCCTCATGCAGCGCAACACATCTCCTTCACATAGAGTTGATCAGGCTGTTGATTATGGCCTGTAAAATGTTGTCCCGCTCCTCTATAATGGCTGTGTGAAGTTGCTGGATATTGGCGAGAGTAGAATAGAATAGAATAAAACTTCATTGTCCATCTAGGATGGACATTTGTTTGGCATCACCTCCATTAAAATAATCACATACACATACAGTCTAACATCATACACATTTAAACCAGTCAGTCCATCATGTTGCATAGACTAACAACATAGAGGATATTAATTGATTCACTCACAAACAACCACTGTCCCAACTGCACTAGATAGATAAGTACATATAGATACAATTTACTTTGCATTTAGTAGTCCAACAGCACAAGGAATGAATGAATGTTGTACACATCGATCCAGAGCACCCCAAACATGTTTAATGGGTGACATGTCTGGTGAGTACGCGTGCCATGGAAGAACTGGGACATTTTCTCCTTCCAGGAATTGTGTACAGATCCTTGCGACATGGGGCCGTACAATATCATGCTGAAACATGAGGGGATGGCGGCTGATTAATGGCACGACAATGGGCCTCAGGGTCTCGTCACGGTATCTCTGTGCATTCAAAATGACATCAATAAAATGTAAATGTGTTCATTGTCTGTAACATGGGGCTCATTATTCACAACTTTGACATCAGCAAGCTGCTCGCCCACACGACGCCATTCGGTTGTGAAGGTCGGTTGGACGTACTGCCAAATTCTCAAAAATGACATTGGAGGCGGATTATGGTAGAGAAATTAACATTCAATTCTCTGTCAACAGCTCTAGTGGACATTCTTGCAGTCAGCATGCTAATTGCACGCTCCTACAAAACTTGAGACATCTATGGCATTGTGTTGTGTGACAAAATGGCACATTTTAGAGAGGCCTTTTATTGGCCCCAGCACAAGGTGCACCTGTGTAATGATCATGCTGTTTAATCAGCTTTTTGATATGACACACCTGTTAGGTGGATGGATTTTCTTGTTGAAGGATAAAATGTTCACTGACAGGGATGTAAACACATTTCTGACGAGGAGGAGTAGTAGGAAGGATCGGAGGATCAAAGCGCAGCGTGGTAAGTGTCCATATTGATTTAATAGAACAATCGAACACTGAAACAAAACAATAAAGCGTCAACGAACTAAACAAAACAGTCTTGTACGGTGAATACACAGAACAGAAAATAATCACCCACAACTCAAGGGTGAAAACAGGCTACCTAAGTATGGTTCTCAATCAGGGACAATGATTGACAGCTGCCTCTGATTGAGAACCATACCAGGCCAAACACAGAAATCCCAAATCATAGAAAAAAGAACATAGACTGCCCACCCCAACTCACGCCGTGACCATACTAAAACAAAGACAAAACAAAGGAACTAAGGTCAGAACGTGACAGATGTGCCTTTGTATGTTGTTGTGTAAGAGCGAGTTAGCTAGCATGCTTGAGATGTAATGTCGCATTAGCCCCTGCTAATTCAGTTATTTCCATGCTAACAGACGAATCACGAATCTACAGCCATCAACATAGTGTTGTCCTGCACATCTAATGTATTTGTATTTATTATGGATCCCCATTAGTTGCTGCCAGCAGCTAACCTCTTCCTGGGGTCCAGCTAAATAAAGGCAGTTCATACAATTTTAAAAACATAACAATACATTCACAGATTTCACAACACACTGTGTGCCATCAGGCCCCTACTCCACCATTACCACATATCTACAGTACAAAA
Organism: Oncorhynchus tshawytscha; assembly: GCF_018296145.1. Classification (NCBI taxonomy): domain Eukaryota; kingdom Metazoa; phylum Chordata; class Actinopteri; order Salmoniformes; family Salmonidae; genus Oncorhynchus; species Oncorhynchus tshawytscha. The sequence continues at coordinate 24,411,091 of NC_056432.1, forward strand.
TCCATGTGTACGTGTGTGTATAGTGTGCATGTTATCGTGTGTGTGTGTATGCATGTGTCTGTGCCTGTTTGTGTTGCTTCACAGTCCCCGCTGTTCCATAAGGTGTATTTTACTTTACGGAATGCAAAATTACAATGCTTGTCTTTCATAATTTGGTCAGATACTGTATACTTGGATGTGTAGTGTCAGCATTTGTTGCTGGCATGACATCGCTAAGTTTGATGGAGCTGAGTTTGCTTTTTTCCACAAAATGTAATTTAAGGTGCTCCAAAGCTTTTTACTATCATTCTTTATGTCATTTATCTTTGTTTCATAGTGTAGTTTCTTCTTCATTTTATTCAGTTTAGTCACATGATTTCTCAATTTGCAGTACATTTGCCAATCAGTTGTGCAGCCAGACTTATTTGCCATTCCTTTTGCCTCATCCCTCTCAACCATACAATTTTATAAATCTTCATCAATCCACAGGGATTTAACAGTTTTTACAGTCATGTTCTTAATGTGTGCATGCTTATTAGTAACTGGAATAAGCAATTTCATAAATGTGTCAAGTGCAGTGTCTGTTTGCTACTCTTTACACACCACAGACTAACAAATATTCTTTACATAAACAATATAGGAATCACTACAAAACTTGTGTCTACCGACCTCTTATACACCATATTAGGCCCAGCCTCTGGAACATTGGTTTTCCTAGATATGGCTACTATATTGTGATCACTACATCCAATGTATTTGGTTACTGCTTTCAAACAAATCTCTGAAGCATTTGTAAAGATATGATCAATACATGTTGATGATTTAATTCCTGTACTGTTTGTAACTACCCTGGTAGGTTGATCGATAACCTGAACCAGGATGTAGGCACAAGTTACAGCTTGAAGCTTTCTCTTGAGTGGGCAGCCTGGTGAAAGCTAGTCAATATTTAAATCACCCAGAAAGTTAAGCTCTTTATTGACATCACATACATTATCAGGCATTGCACACATGTTATCCAGATACTGACTGTTAGCACTTGATGGTCTGTAGCAGCTTCGCACCAGAATGAGCTTTAGGTGATGCAGATGAACCTGCAGCCATATTACTTCATTAGTATTTGACATGAAATCCTCTCTAATCTTTACAGGAATGTGGTTCTGAATATATACAGCAACACCTCCACCATTGGCATTTCTATATTTTCTGTAAATGTTATAACCTTGTATTGCTACCACTGTATCATCAAAGGTATTATCTAAATGAGTTTCAGAGATAGTCAGAATATGAATGTCATCTGTTACTAGCAACTTATTGAGCTTAAGCCACATTTGTTAACATGGGCTATTTTGAGCACTTTTCTTCTGGGATGCTTACTTGTTTTTATTGCTTTACTCGGAAGCTGAGCAGCAGTAGATGTGCTCATGTTCTTCATGCTAGTGCAGGGTGAGCTGCACACAGTGGATTTCCTCCTAGGGCACACCGGCTCAGTGCTAACAGTATAAATAGGGTTCGTAGGCACATGATTACTGCATACAGTAGCTGTAGGATCAGCAGAGGCACTCAGAACAGTTAGAGGAACATACATGATGTTACTTACATTGTGTCTACCGACACCTCTGGTGTAATGTACATTTGCTGAAGCATTATGACCACACTACATCACAATGTTAGGGATTATCTGAGCTTGGCTTGGGTCATTGATAAGTCATTGTCTTGTGTCTATTGTCAGAATAAACAACAATCACCTGGGATCACTGGCTGGACAGTCCTTTCTTTAAAAACACAGCGCATGACAGTTATGAAGTACGATCACATCTGTTACACTGATGCAGAGACCAGTCTTCTTGTCTTTGCTGGGTATCTGTTACAGAGGCACACAAGGACATTGCATCATTGTGTTCATGTATCTGCCATATGCACTAGAATGTACATTTACAAAGTGTTGATTCAACTGGGGATTGGTGGTTATTTAGAACCCTGGTGTTCTGCTGGTTTATAACCTTTTGGTCCATCTCCACCAAAATCTTGTCATCCATCATCTGTTCCTCTCTCACTTGAATCTCCAGAGCCTGATAGAGACAATTATGTCCTCAGACATGAACAACAGAAATCAGGTCTGTGGCTGTGATATAGAAGGATGTTTGGGATCATTTAACAGCACATCAATAACATGTGTTTGCAGTCAGTCCACAAACTGAATTTTAATAATGGTATGATGCTTTGTCAATTCCATACTCCTGTTTCTCCTTGTCTATTTGTTTACATAACTACAAGGTTGTGTGATTTGCAAACCTGCAGCGCTTCTTTATGCTTACGAATCAAATCCTGCTTGAGTACTGGGCATGAGGAAGATAATATTGAGACATTGTAATGGTGAAATCCCTCAGATCCCTTGTATAATGCCACACTTAACATACACTCAAGTGTTTTTTGATAAGACAGATAACATGTGAAACCTAAAGAGAGGGAGACCTTGATGCTCACAGTGCAGATTTTGTCTCTGGTTGGACAGATTCAGGTGTTGGACATCCAGGAGTCCCTATACTATATCATACACTGTTCCATCTATGAGTCTCAGAGCCAGGTCACTCAGTGTGGTGTAGGACAGGCGCTGCTGGAAGGAGCTGGACATGGGGGTAAAACAATAAACAGAGATTACTTCCTGGACCTGGAAGCAGAGGTCAAGTCACGTTTCTGTAACTCCCTATTCACTAGGAACCAAAATGACCGAAATGGCATGGTTCTACCTAAACTTGTCCAATAAAAAAATTCTGACATGCTTCTGACATCTAACGACTGTAAATAGTTAGGAACCATGAACGCACGTAAGACACAGGGAGAATCTCAATTGAATTTTCTTGATTCCTCGTGCCCTCTCTCCTCACCTTCTCAAAGCAAAAGGTCTATGGGAAGGGACATCTGACCTTCTCATCCAATGGGTTTTAAAATGTGGAGGCGGCGAGGAGAGAGGAAGTGAGAAATGAAGGAAATGCAATTGAGATTCTCCAATGATGCTGGGTTGGGATGGTTACCTGTGCAAATCTTTGATAAGGGTTTGTAGTTCTGATGTATCGGAGTTTAGTTTTCTCAGCTAGCTCCGTGCTAGCAATCAAACATGCTTGCTAGCTAGCTAGCTTTACTCTCAGCCATAGCATAGGTTATTAGCATTTAGCAAACCCTTTACTGTAAAAGCTTTGAGGAACCACATAGGTACCTAGCTACAGTTATCTTTAGAAGTTCATCAAAATGCAGTATACACAAAGTAGTGTGCATTCCTGCTGTAGTTAGAGGTTAGCGACTGATGCTTGGATGCTCTGCCTGTGGAAGGACAGAAAAGTCTAAACCAAATCATTGGAACCACAGAAGACTGCTGAGGGGATGACGGTTCATAATAATCGCTGGAACAGAGCAAATGGAATGGCATCAAACACATGGAAACTATGTTCATCCCACTATGTTCATCTCACTAATTCTGCTCCAGCTATTACCACAAACAAGCCTGTCCTCACCAATGAAAGTGCCACCAACCTCTTGTGCCTGGGAGGTCTCAACTCTGACATAACCCCATTGAAGTTGACATTTAAAATGGTTAATGTTAGGGTAAGGGTAGCGGTTAGGGTTATGGTTTAGGGTAGGGCCAAGGATTCCTATTAGCACTACCCATGGAAGGGTTTGTTATCTATAAGATACCTGCTTGTAATTAATATTTTAAACTTTATTTATTACTTTTATTTAATTGCAGATTTGTCATCATTCGTGGTATTTATCATATTAGCAAAGATACGTTAAATGGAATATGAAACTATTATTTTACAGCGACAAAAGCAAGTGTAGGGGTCGCGAGAACAAGCAGGAGCTAAATTCGTCCACCAGATGGCGCGCGCTGTACACTGTCAATCGAGCGAAGATTCTACAGTTTCCACAGGTTGATCGTGTCATGTGTCATTTCGGCAAGTCGTGTGTAGATTGATGAGAAGGCAAATGACGCCTAAAGATGTAATGTTTTTAAAAGTAGCCACTGCATTTTTGTTGTTGTAAAATAGTAGTATGATATAGGCTACAAATGCCAATTTCATCTGGAAATGAAAAAAGAACGCATGGGATGATTATTTTCTTGAAATGACCCAAATTAGGAAAGTAAATGGCAGTAATTAGTAATTGGCACTATACTTTACATATTTTGTTTTTCCTTGGGTTGTTTCCACCCAAACATTTTATAACATTGTTTGCTTACTTTACTACCCTTACTCTTATAAATTTGCAACGTTGCTGTTAATTCTGTATCAAATAAGCCTACTGTACATTGAAAACGATAGATCATTGATTATAACATAGGCACGATACGCCGTCATGCGCAAAAGGTGCCAGAAATGAAGAAGACCCAGTTGCGGAGGAGTCGAGCACCATAGGGAGCACCGTTGAAAGGATCACGGATGTGCAGATTAAATAAGTGGCAAAACCATTCTCATTTGTCAAAAATGGCCAAAAACACATCCCTATATTTCCGTATTGTAGAGGGCAGGAGCCTTCCAGCCAAAGACGTGTAAGTATGTCTTAATTGTACTTATTCAACAGGCAGCAATTACTCCTATTTGCTTATTTATGTTTCTCGTTGTGTGAAGTACTCGTATACTAGGATGTACACTTGTTTGGAAGTTAAGAATACCTTTGTTTTACAGCACTTATTGAGATATTGGTGGTAAAATGTGACTCCAAGTAGCCTAGACTTGACAGGTGTTTAAGATATTTCTATCAATAATGTATTTCGCAACTGATAAGGGAAGAGCATATCTGTAGGTTTCCTCTGCTACCTTCATTCCATCTTTAAACATATATTTTTATTTTATTTGTCAAGCTCTGGGACCAGTGACCCATACTGCATTGTAAAAGTTGACAATGAAGTTGTGGCCAGGTGAGTCCATCATATCAGTCATATGCATTCTTGTTTTGTTTGCTGCTTAATTTGACTGTTTTTCAAATGTGATTGATAAATGGGCTAAACGTTTACTTCAGAATTGTATGTGACAGCAAGTGCTGCCAAAAAACGTTAAAACTGATAGGGCCCTACTGTTAATACAATGGCAAAACATATTTATCAGTTCATAGGAAACCGTGTTGTATCCTATCATGTTGTCTTTACTCTATGCCAAACCTCTGATTGCTCTCACACACATTGAATTCAGAACAGGATAGGAACAGGATGTATAATGAAGGAGTCGGTTGCTGGACTTTGGGTACCCCGCTATGTTTTATACAGGCTAGCATGGCAGGAGTGTGGTATAGTAGGCTAGGTGTGTGATCACTGATAAGGACTGTGGTGTTCTTAGGTTGAGCCCCCCAAGTGCAATTGAACCTGATCCAGGGCTGGCCTTTAAGACACCAGTAGGTAACCATGGAGAGGGGGCATAAATGATTGCAGGGAGCTCCCGTTCCCATTCCCGGCTCCAGGCAGGGGCATGGAAGGCTGATGGTTCATGCCACGCATTGCCCGGGGTTTGGCTGTGTGTGTGTTCACACAAGTATACTCTGTATATAAATGTCCCATATGTTTCATTTGTTGTCTTTTGGGAACTATGTTCATTACCTGTCGCATTGTCCTCATGTGGAATGACTAATGAGTTAATCAAAGCTCCCCGCTAAGGCCTCCCGGGTGGCGCAGTGATCTAGCTGTGCCACCAGAGACTGTGGGTTCGAGCCCAGGCTCTGTCGCAGCCGCCCGCGACTGGGAGGTCCATGGGGCGACGCACAATTGGCCTAGCGTCGTCCGGGTTAGGGAGGGTTTGGCCAGTAGGGATATCCTTGTCTCATCGCGCGCTAGCGACTCCTGTGGCGGTCCGGGCGCAGTGCACGCTAACCAGTTCGCTAGGTGCATTGGATGGATGCGCGCTGTGTTAAGAAGCAGTGCGGCTTGGTTTGGTTGTGTTTCCGAGGACGCATGACTCTCGACCTTTGTCTCTCCCGAGCCCGTACGGGAGTTGTAGCGACGAGACAAGACAGTAACTATTAACAATTGCATACCATGAAAAAGGGGGTAAAAAAATAAATAAAAAGTACCCCCGGCTAATCAAGACTCCCAACATCTCTTTTCTGACAAACTGATGTTTCAGCAGTTGATAAAATGCATTTGTTTTGTCTTTTCATTGAGTTGTTTCCTCTCCCACAATGAGAGGAGTTGGAGGGTTGGCTGACTGCAGAGATCTGCATCAGTCTCTGGCTGTCTCATTATCAGCTCACTGACTCATTGACTGTGTGCTTTCTGGACACCTTGCTGCTTTGACCCTGCTGTGGGGTAATGGTGTCTGGAAAAACAGAGTTTCATTGTAATAAAGGGATGCACATTACTGATGAAAATAGACCTTCCTGCTACCCATTGGCATAGAGGACATGATGTTGAAGTCATTCCTTAATTTCATGTCTAGACAGCAGGTTTGCAATCTCCAGTTTATGGTTCGAGCATTTGCAGTAGTTAATGTTTCATAATGAAAAGGCAGATTTAAAAATGATTGCATATAGACTTGTATTTTGTTATTCCACACACTGCCTTTTGAAGTTATTGCATTGTTATTCTGTCACTGTATCATTACTTCCAACACATCACAATATTCCGCACACAGCCTTCATTGTAGATTGTTGTCTTTCGTTGTTACTGACATTCACAATGAAAGGGATTATGGTTATGAATAAGAAATAAGGGTCATGTAGTACTTGCTGTGGTTACGGTCCCTATTATTTGCACTGTTATCTTGCAGGACAGCCACAGTGTGGAAGAACCTCAACCCTTTCTGGGGAGAAGAATACACACTGCACCTCCCGACGGGGTTCCACTCGCTCTCCTTCTATGTCATGGATGAGGACACCATTGGGTAAGATTGTCTAACAGCTGTCAGAGAGAATTATTGTAGTGTTTGTGTCGACAAGTTAGTTGATAATTGTGTATAAACAGGGTATAACCGTTATAGTTATCACCGTTTTGTAATGTAAGAGATGTTCATGATTGTGTTGGCTTGTTTACCAGAGGCTGTGATTTTAGAGTTTTGTATCCAGACTGACTGGGTGAAGAATCATGGATGTGTGTTTTGGAAAAACCTGAAAGCTTTCAATAAACAAACATCAACATACAGATGGTACCACAGATTGAGAAATGAAATACTATCTCAGTCTCCTGATCAACAACCTCCTCAGTCTATGCATATATTCTTACTGTATTATGAGGTCACTTTATAGGATGTTAAGTCCTTTTTTGAGAAATACCTTATGTGAAGACCCTTATTTTCAATTATACGTTTTTGTTAATTGTGACATATGTTCTCCCTTTTTTTGCCCTAGCCATGATGACATCATTGGAAAGATATCGCTGAGCAAAGACACCATCGGGGCCAAGGTTAAAGGTAAACCTGATCACTATATGTCACAATACTGTTTGTGGCTTTAAATGAGTGGGTGGCACTGAGATGATGGGAAAAACTACCAGCACAGAAACACATCTAAATGCTTATTGATTTATAGAATTGTCACGCTACGGTTGTGGGTCTACTTCTCTGTCTATGCCATGCTAGAGAGGGTAAACCAAAAGAGCAAAGGGTCATCAGAGAGGGGTTATTCCCATGACTCCGAGTAAGGCTCTGCCATGTAGGTCACTGTGATTGAAGAGCTGGGTCTTTTTTAGATCCTGTTGCTGGGAAAGGTTGCCAGTGTGTTCTCACAAATCCATAGGTTAATTTAGAGATTCATTTTCTGACTGCTATGCTTGTTAGTTTGATATACACATACTATAACATATTATATACACATACTATCACATACTCTTCCCTACTGATTCGTCTCTATGAGCCAAACAACTTTCTTCTCATTGGACAGCGTACAAACAGGGAGAGAAGGGCCTGTACATGGTTACATTTGTTTGCAGGATTGCTTCTTGAGTCAGGGTTTGCATCAACTCCAGGATCATGCATTGTACAGTGCAGCTGTCCTTTTGTTTAAAACACCACTGTAGTCTGTGAGAAGCAACCGAAAGCTTTTCAAACAGCCAGCCTGCGCCTTCCTTCACCACAGCACACCTGGCTCTCCTACAGTAACTTTTAATGTGGGAATTAGTTAGAATATATAGCAATAATGTCTTTGCTGTGCTTTTCCTTATCCATGGCAACTGGGAATAAGAATTATATTGTTACTTTGAATGTGTTTTGACACTACACAAAAGCAAATGTGACACTTTCTCTGTTAGTTAGTGTCTTATACCAATGTCTCGCTCCAGGGAACATTCTGCATTCAGTCCTGATTCACTGCAACATGTTGCCACTGAGTCAACAACTCCTTCACAGGATCTTAGGAATTCTCTCCTCTTTTGGCTGTGAAACTGAAGTTACTGCCCTCACCACCTTGTATCTCAACCAGAAATGTCAGCACCAGTCCTCATATTATCACGCACAAACAATCCTCTTGTCTTTTGATACTATATATACAAAAGTATGTGGACACCCCTAAAAATTAGTGGATTCGGCTATTTCAGCCACACCCGTTGCTGACAGGTTTATACAATCCAGCACACATCCATGCAATCTCCATAGACAACATTGGCAGTGGAATGGCCTTACTGAAGAGCTCAGTGATTTTCAATGTTGCACCGTCAAAGGATGACACCTTTCAAATTTCTGCCCTGCTTGAGCTGTCCCAGTCAACTGTAAGTGCTGTTATTGTGACGTGGAAACATCTAGGAGCAACAACGGCTCAGAGGTGAAGTGGTAGGCCACACAAGCTCACAGAATGGGACCGCCGTGTGCTGAAGCACATAGCGTGTAAAAATCTTCTGTCCTCGGGTGCAACACTCACTACCGAGTTCTAAACTCCCTCTGGAACTAATGTCAGCACAATAATTGTTCACCGGGACCTTCATGAAATGGGTTTCCATTTCATGCCAAGCGTCAGCTAGAGTGGTGTAATGCTCACCGCCATTGGACTCTGGAGCCGTGGCACTGCGTTCTCTGAAGTGATGAATCACGTTTCACCATCTGGCAGTCCAACGGACGAATCTGGGTTTGGCGGATGCCAGGAGAACGCTACCTGCCCAATGCATAGTGCCAAGTGTAAAGTTTGGTGGATGAGGAATAATGGTCTGGGGCTGTTTGTCATGGTTTGGGCTAGGCCCCTTAGTTCCAGTGAAGGGAAATCTTAACGCTACAGCATACAATAACATTCTACAAGATTTTGTGCTTCCAACTTTGTGGCAACAATTTGGGGAAGGCCCTTTCCTGTTTCAGCATGACAATGCGCCAAAGCACAAAGTGAGATCCATACAGAAATGGTTTGTCGAGATCGGTGTGGAAGAACTTGACTGGCCTGCACAGAGCCCTGACCTCAGTAATGCTCTTGTGGCTGAATGGAAGTTAGTTCCTGTAGCAATGTTCCAGCATCTAGTGGAATGCCTTCCCAGGAAAGTGGAGGCTGTTACAACAGCCAAGGGGGGACCAACTCCATATTAATGCCCATGATTTTGGAATGAGATATTCGATGAGCAGGTGTCCACATACCTTTGATCATGTTGTATATGTACCAGACATTTATCCAGGGGAGGACTTATCAGTGGGAATGTGTTTAAGGTTTGAGTAAATGTTCACAATAACAGAGCCAGGCACTGCCCGTTAGAGACACTACGCATTATTGGTATAGTACTAGGCTGTCTGTTTTCTACGATTTCCCTGATAGGCTTTATTAAATGCCACATACAGTGCCTTCAGAAAGTATTCCCACCCCTTGACTTTTTCCACATTTTGTTGTTACAAAATATATATATATTTTTTTGTTGTCAAACACTAATTATATCTTGATTACATAAATATTCAACCCCCTGAGTCAATACATGTTAGAATCATCTTTGGCAGTAACTACAGCTGTGAGTCTTTCTGGTTAAGTCTGTAAGAGCTTTGCACACCTGGATTGTACAATATTTGCACATTATTCTTTCAACATTCTTCAAAAATATGAAAAGTGGTACTCAGTGATGTGTTGTGTTGGATTTCCCCAAACATAATGCTTTGTATGTAGGACATAAAGTACATTTCTTTGCCACATTTTTTGCTATTTTACTTTAGTACTTTATTGCAAACAGGATGCATGGTTTGCAATATTTTTTATTCTGTACAGGCTTCCTTCTTTTCACGCTGTCGATTAGGTTAGTATTGTGGAATAACTACAATGTTGTTGATCCATCCTCAGTTTTCTCCTATCACAGCCATTAAACTCCGTAACGGTTTTAAAGTCCCCATTAGCCTCATGGTAACATCCATGAGCAGTTTCCTTCCTCTCCAGCAACTGAGTTAGGAAAGACAATCTATATCTTTGTAGTGGCTGGGTGTATTGATACACCATCCAAAGTGTAAATAATAACTTCACCATGCTCAAAGGGATATTCAATGTCTGCTTTTTAAATTTTTACCCATCTACCAATAGGTGCCCTTCTTTGCGAGGCACTGGAAAACCTCCCTTTTTTTGTTGAATATGTGTTTGAAATTCACTGCTCGACTAAGGGGCCTGACAGATAATTATAAACTCAGCAAAAAAAGAAATGTCCCCTCACTGTCAACTGCATTTATTTTCAGCAAATTTAACATGTGTAAATATTTATATGAACATAACAAGATTCAACAACTGAGACATAAACTGAACATGTTCCACAGACATGTAACTAACAGAAATGGAATAATGTGTCCCTGAACAAAGGGGGGTCAAAATCAAAAGTAACCGTCAATAACTGGTGTGGCCACTAGTAGCATTAAGTACTGCAGTGCATCTCCTCCTCATGGACTGCACCAGATTTACCAGTTCTTGATGTGAGATGTTACCCCACTCTTCCACCAAGGCACCTGCAAGTTCAAGGACATTTCTGGGGGGAATGGCCCTAGCCCTCACCCTCCGATCCAACAGGTCCCAGACGTGCTCAATGGGATTGAGATCCGGGCTCTTTGCTCTTTGCAGGAAATCACGCACAGAACGAGCAGTATGGCTTGTGGCATTGTCATGCTGGTGTGTCATGTCAGGAAGAACCTGCAGGAAGGGTACCACATCAGGGAGGAGGATGTCTTCCCTGTAATGCACAGCGTTGAGATTGCCTGGACCCTCCACGCCCAAATTGATCCCGCTCCAGAGTACAGGCCTCAGTGTAACGCTCATTCCTTCTGTTATAATCTTCTGTTATAATCTCCACCCGGCACAGCCAGAAGAGGACTGGCCACCCCACATAGCCTGGACCCTCTCTAGGTTTCTTCCTAGGTTTTGGCCTTTCTAGGGAGTTTTTCCTAGCCACCGTGCTTCTACACCTGCATTGCTTGCTGTTTAGGGTTTTAGGCTGGGTTTCTGTACAGCACTTTGAGATATCAGCTGATGTACGAAGGGCTATATAAATAAATTTGATTTGATTTGATTCAACGATAAACGCGAATACGACCATCAACCCTGGTGAGACAAAACCGTGACTCATCAGTGAAGAGCACTTTTTGCCAGTCCTGTCTGGTCCAGCGATGGTTGGTTTGTGCCCATAGGCGACGTTGTTGCTGGTGATGTCTGGTGAGGACCTGCCTTATAACAGGCCTACAAGCCCTCAGTCCAGCCTCTCTCAGCCTATTTCGGACAGTCTGAGCGCTGATGGAGGGATTGTGCATTCCTTGTGTATCTCGGGCAGTTGTTGCCATCCTGTACCTGTCCCGCAGGTGTGATGTTCGGATGTACCGATCCTGTGCAGGTGTTGTTAAACGTGGTCTGCCACTGCGAGGATAATCAGCTGTCCGTCTTGTCTCCCTGTAGCTTGTTTTAGGCATCTCACAGTACGGACATTACAATTTATTGCTCTGGCCACATCTGCAGTCCTCATGCCTCCTTGCAGCATGCCTAAGGCACGTTCACACAGATGAGCAGGGACCCTGGTCATCTTTGTTCTGTGTTTTTCAGAGTCAGTAGAAAGGCCTCTTTAGTGTCATAAGTTTTCATAACTGTGACCTTAATTGCCTACCGTCTGTAAGATGTTAGTGTGACTGTTCCACAGGTGCATGTTCATTAATTGTTTATGGTTCATTGAACAAGCATGGTGTGTTTAAAAACAGGATCGATATGATAACAGCCAGTGAAAGTGCAGGGCACCAAATTCAAACAACATAAATCTCATAATTAAAATTCCTCATACATACAAGTATTTTACATCATTTTAAAGGTAAACTTGTTGTTAATCCCATCACAGTGTCCGATTTCAAAAAGGCTTTACGACGAAAGCACACTAAACGATTATGTTAGGTCAGTACCTAGTCACAGAAAAACATAGCCATTTTTCCAGCCAAAGAGAGGAGCCACAAAAAGCAGAAATAGAGATAAAATGAATCACTAACCTTTGATGATCTTCATCAGATGACACTCATAGGACTTCATGTTACACAATACATTTGTGTTTTGTTCGATGTAGTTCATATTTATATCCCAAAAATCTCAGTTTACATTGGCGCTTTACGTTCAGTAATGTTTTGCTTCCAAAACATCCAGTGATTTTGCAGAGAGCCACATCAATTTACAGAAATACTCATCATAAATGTGATGAAAATACAAGTGTTATGCATGGAACTTTAGATAAACTTCTCCTTAATGTAACCGCTGTGTCAGATTTCAAAAAAGCTTTACAGAAAAAGGACACCATGCAATAATCTGAGTACGGCTCTCAGACACAAAAACAAGCCATACAGATATCCGCCATGTTGTGGAGTCAACAAAAGTCAGAAATAGCATTATAAATATTCACTTATCTTTGATGATCTTCATCAGAAGGCACTCCCAGGAATCCCAGTTCCACAATAAATGTTTGTTTTGTTCGATAAAATCCATCATTTATGTCCAAATACCTCCTTTTTGTTCGCGCCTTGAGTTCACAAATCCAAATTCACGAACTCGCAGGACAGACGAAAAGTCCAAAAATTCCATTACAGTTCGTAGAAACATGTCAAACGATAAATAGAATCAATCTTTAGAATGTTTTTAACATAAATCTTTAATAATGTTTCAACCTGAGTATTCCTTTGTCTTTAGAAATGCAGGCGCGCTCTCACGCTCTCATTGGAGCGCGCCTGAATGAGCTCATGGCACTCTGGCAGACCTCTTACTCAATCAGCTCTCATTTTCTCCTCCTTCACAGTAGAAGCCTAAAAAAGGTTCTAAAGACTGTTGAAATCTACTGGAAGCCTTAGGAAGTGCAATCGGACCAAATTTAAACTGTATCTTGGATAGGCAAAGAGTTGAAAAACTACAAACCTCAGATTTCCCACTTCCTGGTTGGATTATTTCTCAGCTGTTTGCCTGCCATATGAGTTCTGTTATACTCACAGACATCATTCAAACAGTTTTAGAAACTTCAGAGTGTTTTCTATCCAAATCTACTAATAATATGCATATCTTAGCTTCTGGGCCTTGGTTGCAGGCAGTTTACTCTGGGCACCTTGTTCATCCAAGCTACTCAATACTGCCCCCAAGCCATAAGAAGTTAATTAAACCCTTTACAATGAAGATCTGTGAAGTTATTTGGATTTTTATGAATTATCTTTGAAAGACAGGGTCCTGAAAATGGGACGTTTCTTTTTTTTGCTGAGTTTATGTGTTGTGTACAGAGATGAGGTAGTTAGCCTAGTGGTAAGAGTGTTGGGCCAGTAACCGAAAGATTGGTGGATCGAAGTTAATCCACTCTTCCAAGGCTGTCATTGTAAATAAGAATTTGTTCTCAACTGACTTGCCCAGTTAAATAAAAAAGTTATTCAAAAATCATGTTAAACATTGTTATTGCACAAAGTGAGTCTATGTGACTTGTTAAGCACATTTTACTCCTGAACTATTTAGGCTTGGGGTTGAAAGGGGTTGAATACTTATTGACCCAAGACATTTCAGCTTTTCATTTTTTATTAATTTGAATTTTTTTCTAAAAATATAATTCCATTTTGACTTTATGGGGTATTGTGTGTAGGCAAGTGACCAAAAAAATCTCAATTTAACACAACAGAATGTGGAAAGAGTCAAAGGGTGTGAACACTTTCTGAAGGCACTGTATGTGTTGTAATGTCCCCTGTGTCCAGGGCTGGATAACTGGCTGAATCTGACCCGGGTGGACCCGGATGAGGAGGTGCAGGGGGAGATCCACTTTGGTCTGGAGCTTCTCAGAGATGCCAAAGGTATAGGACTACGATGCCATTTCATAGAGGCCAGGTAAGGCACGTACTTTATTGGTTAATTGATGCGACTTTAATCTGTTATGGTCTCTTGTTGAAATGTATAACTGCTTCTTCAATCTCAAAAGATTGGCAAAATGCTCATCCTCTTTGACAGATCATCATACAGTGACTAATGTGTTGTGGATGAATTCACAATATCTGCAATGCTCAGCAATCAATGTTATTGTTGTCGCCTTTATTCTTAAAGTAAATACAAGCCCTAGAGGAAATTGTGTTTACCTGCCTGTTGAAGTGTCAGCAGACACCAAAGCCAAAGGGTTACAGAAAGCAGATTTTGAGGAGGATAAGCTCATTTCATTTAGCAAAAGGAACGTGCCACAGAGACATCCATAAGAAATAAGAGGCAGCGAGGTCCCTGAGAGGGCTTCAGTAACAGGATGGAGACTGAGCACTGTGAGCATGGCCGCCATCCATCTTGGCTGTTTCTGAAGGCTTTATGCAATCATTGGTAACATTCTCAATACCCTCTGAAGGAGGGCTTCCAACTAGATCTGGCCTTCTCTCAGCACTGCCATACATTTACAATGAGGGGGTTCAGTTGATTTATTTTCCACTAAGAAATCCTAACATTTTTCCACTGAAGTCTTCCAGCTAACCTCTGCACAGAGGGTGACAACCAAGAACAACGAGAACAGTGTTCCAGAGAATTGAGATTAGGGGATGAAGCAACTTTGTTTTCTCTCTTGGAAGCAGAGAACCGCATGGAAAACACACCCCCGGGTGCACAGTTTTTTTTCTGCCCTAGCACTACACAGCTGGTTCAAATAATCAAAGCTGGATGATGAGTTGGTTATTTTAATCTCACTGTCTCACTACACTTACTATCTCACTCTCACTACACTTACTATCTCACTACATTTACTATCTCACTACACTTACTATCTCACTCTCACTACACTTACTATCTCACTACACTTACTATCTCACTCTCACTACATTTACTATCTCACTACACTTACTATCTCACTCTCACTACACTTACTATCTCACTACACTTACTATCTCACTCACACTACACTTACTATCTCGCTCTCACTACACTTACTGTCTCATTACACTTACTATCTCACTACACTTACTATCTCACTCCCACTACACTTACTATCTCACTACACTTACCATCTCACTACACTAACTATCTCAATACACTTACTTTCTCACAACACTCACAATCCCACTACACTCATTGTCTCACTACACTTACCATCTCACTACATTCACTATCTCACTACACTCAGTATCTTACTGTCTCACTACACTTACCATCTCACTATCCCACTATACTCA
Organism: Oncorhynchus tshawytscha; assembly: GCF_018296145.1. NCBI lineage: Eukaryota > Metazoa > Chordata > Actinopteri > Salmoniformes > Salmonidae > Oncorhynchus > Oncorhynchus tshawytscha. The sequence continues at coordinate 24,426,606 of NC_056432.1, forward strand.
CTATCTCACTCTCACTACACTCACTATTTCACTGTCTCACTACACTACACTTACTATCTCGCTACACTCACTAGCTCACTACACTTACTTCACTGACTGTCTCACCATCTCACTACGCTTATTGTCACTACAATTACTATCTCATTACTACACTCACTATCTCAGTCTCACTAAATATATTTTTTATTTTTATTTTACCTTTATTTAACCAGGCAAGTCAGTTAAGAACACATTCTTATTTTCAATGACGGCCTGGGAACAGTGGGTTAACTGCCTGTTCAGGGGCAGAACGACAGATTTGTACCTTGTCAGTTCGGGGGTTTGAACTCACAACCTTCCGGTTACTAGTCCAACGCTCTAACCACTAGGGTACCCTGCCGTCACTACACTTACTATCTCACTGTCTCACTACACTTACTATCTCACTTTCTGACTACATTTACTGTCACTACACTTACCATCTCACTATTACAACTATACAGCCCCTCAAAGTTCTTTCATCTTTAGATTTGGCAGACTAATGTAAAATGTAGGAGAATGATATATGCACATATCACCCCACTCATTGAATAATTCCAGCACCCTGTAAAAGGTCAGGGGTTGCTCATGCACTGATGTGTTTCTGTTTGTTGACCTCTTAGAGACTTGGCACCAAGAGACATTTCTGGAACCTCTGATCCCTTTGCCAGAATCCTCTTCAATAACCACAGTGCAGAGACTTCGGTGAGGAGGGAGATGAGCTGAATAACGTGTACATGTCTGAATGAATCATCAACCTTAGCGGAGACAAAGACTGATTATGTTAAATAGTATATGAAATGTTTTTCTTCTGTGTTTGTCTGTCAGATCATTAAAAAGACTCGTTACCCACACTGGGGTGAGACCCTGGAGTTGGAGCTTGAGACAGAGGAGCTGTCTGAGGGAGGGACTGTCACAGTGGAGGTCTGGGACTGGGACAGGGTGGGCAAAAATGACTTCCTGGGAAAGGTGAAGTGGTTATGTTCCTAAAGTCCAATCCCTCATACTGTTGTTAATCTGTGAGGACATGGTATACTTATTTCTACTATATAGAATGATTCATGCTTTTACAAATACAACTATTTGGTGGTATAATACCTTTTCAGTTTAGTGTATGATGTATTGGTTATCTGTTTTCATGTTCAGGTGGAAATCCCTTTTGCTTGCCTGCACAAGACACCTCTGGTACAGGGTTGGTTTCGTCTGCTGCCCCTGGGAAACAATGAGGATGATGCTGGGTAAGGAGTGTGTGGGTGTTAGTGTGGTTGTGTGGATGTGTATCGGTTTGTGTGTGTAAGAGAGAGAGGGGGGGGGTGTTTTTTTATGCATATTTCTTCATCTTAAACGTCGCTTGTGACTTTAAGTATGACTTGAGGACATATTGGTCCCCCTCTAATGCCAGAGGCCACGATTGATGTCAGTTGTTTGTCTGTTTTACTATTTCCCTTTTCAACGTGCGTGCACACACACGCACAAACGCACAAACGCACACATGCACAAACGCACACACACACACACACACACACGCACACACACACACACACACACACACACACACACACACACACACACACACACACACACACACACACACACACACACACACACACACACACACACACACACACACACACACACAGAGTGGGGGAGTGCTTGTTTGGGAAGGGATGAAAAGGTACTATCAGAAGAGAGGCCTGTCATTCCCAATATGTTAGGAGACAGGAAACTATAAAAAATAACCATTACAGGGTGGTTGTCGCACATCAAGCCACCAAACCTAATATAGTGTGGGCACATTCCCTTGGTAATGCTCAGCACTACCTGTGCTATAACATTCTTGTGCTAAGCGAACTTCTTGTGAGTATTGTTTAATTAAGAATGTTGTGCATGTAGTGTCTCTGAGGCCTCTTGCTCTCGCTGTCCACAGAGGTAAGCTGGGTGCGCTGCGACTGAAGGTGCGTCTGGTGGAGGACCATATTCTTCCCTCCATGTACTACCAGCCTCTCATTGACCTGCTGGTGCAGTCAGTCATCTCTCCTGCTGAGGTTAACATCACACTGCTGTCACATACACAACCCATTGTTATTAACTAATTCTACAGGATATTTTTCTGATTTGTTCAACCACTAATGTATTAAATTTTTCAGGCCATTTTTAATGTTAAATTTAATCTTTATTTAACTCGGCAAGTTAGTTAAGAACAAATTCTTATTTACAATGACAGCCTACTGGGGAACAGTGGGTTATCTGCATTGTTCAGGGGCAGAACGACAGATGCCATGGTGCGTGATTCCTTTCTATGATAATATATTTACTTCTTTAGATTTCTTACAATATAACACATCCTTTCACCACAGAGTTTATACACTATATAGAGCCTACTGTGCCCCATGGCTGACAGACACATAGCCAGCTTCCTCTCATAAATGAACACCTGGCTAATAGACCCTGACTGTCCCCACCCTCTGACCCACCCCAGGTGGAGGACGGCAGCCCCCTGACCATGCTGGAGGAGGTGACCACAGTGGAGAGCCGGCAGGACGTGGCCATGACCCTGGTCAAGATCTACCTGGGGCAGGGCCTGGTGGTGCCCTTTCTGGACTACCTCAACACCCGTGAGGTCAACCACACCTGTAAGATATACTGGCTGTCTGGGGAATTTAACATAGGACAGGAAAGTCGTATTCCTGAGCATAATACTTTTCTAGATGCTCTTCTCAAAAATCATGGTTATATGACCACTGAGTCTCTTGGATGTAGTGAAACAAATCCATGTGCAGCTGTGAACAACCAGACACTGTGGAGGTTAAGGTAATGGGCAGTTTTGGAAGGAGCTTGTGGCTGTGAACAACCAGACACTGTGTAGGTTAAGGTAATGGGCAGTTTTGGAAGGAGCTTGTGGCTGTGAACAACCAGACACTGTGTAGGTTAAGGTAGTGTACAGTTTTGGAAGGAGCTTGTGGCTGTGAACAACCAGACACTGTGTAGGTTAAGGTAATGGGCAGTTTTGGAAGGAGCTTGTGGCTGTGAACAACCAGACACTGTGTAGGTTAAGGTAGTGTACAGTGTTGGAAGGATCTTGCAGCTGTGAACAACCAGACAGTGTGTAGGGTAAGGTAGTGTACAGTGTTGGAAGGATCTTGCAGCTGTGAACAACCAGACAGTGTGTAGGTTAAGGTAGTGTACAGTGTTGGAAGGAACTTTGAGTGTATATGTGCTAGGCAGATTAAAAAAGAGCCCCGTTGATCACCTGCTCTTGTTCCTGCGTATCCTGCAGAGGCTCTAAGCAATGCTGGTATTTAACTCTGATTTGACACTCTCTCTCTAATCGCAGCAGTAGCCACGGTCAGTCTGTCTGTGTGGGCGGGCAGTGCAGCATTATATTAATCAGACCTCCAGCAATTATTCATCCTTACAGTTGTTTGACAAATTCTGGGTGTTCATTAATTATGTTCCTGTCTCCACTCGGGTCCCCAGGCTAAGTCATAAGGAGTTTAGTTGTGCTCTTCTTTTTTTTCACTTTCTGTTAGTGTGGCTTGTGATAACAAGCAAAGTTTCCATAGCAACTCCACACGATCTAAAAATGGAGCTCGTTGATCATAAGATCAAAATAGATATTGGGGAGTAGAAAAATGTGAGAGAAAAAAATGTAAGAAAAAAACTAGAAATTCATTTATGCTGAAGTGGTGTGGTGGAACAAACTTTTAACATCCTTTTTAATGTCATAAAAGAGCAGGCAGCTCTTCTCTTCTCACAAATGAGCTTCTGGCCTACAACTACACTGATCAAAAATATTTACACAATATGCAGCAATTTCAAAGATTTTACAATTGTTACAGTTCATGTAAGAATATCAGTCAATTTAAATAAATTCATTAGGCCCTAATCAATGGATTTCACATGACAGGGAATACAGATATTCATCTGTTGGTCACAGATAGCTTAAAAGGGTAGGGGCATGGATCAGAAAACCAGTCAGTATCTGGTGTGACCACCATTTGCCTCATGCAGCACGACACATCTCCTTTGCATAGAGTTGATCATGCTGTTGATTGTGGCCTGTGGAATGCTGTCCCACTCCTCTACAATGGCTGTGTGAAGTAGCTGGATATTGGCGGGAACTGGAACACACTGTCGTACACATTGATCCAGAGCATCCCAAACATGCTCAATGGGTGACATGTCTGGTGAGTATGCAGACCATGGAAGAACTGGGACATATTCAGCTTCCAGGAATTGTGTACAGATCCTTGCGACATGGGGAATGTGCATTACTATGCTGAAACATGAGATGATGGTGGCGGATGAATGGCACGACAATGGGGCTCAGGATTTGGTATCTCTGTCTATGCCATCGATAAAATGCAATTATGTTCATTGTTCGTAGCTTATGCCTGCCGATACCATACCCCTACCGCCATCATGGGGCGCTCTGTTCACAACGGTGACATCAGCAAACTACCCAACGCCATATATGCTGTCTGCCATCTGCCCAGTACAGTTGAAACCAGGATTCATCCGTGAAGAGCACACTTCTCCTGTGTGCCAGTGGCTATCGAAGGTGAGCATTTCCCCACTGAAGTCAGTTACGACGCCAAACTGCAGTCAGGTCAAGACCCTGGTGAGGACAACGAGCACGCAGATGAGCTGACAGTTTGTGCAGAAATTATTTGGTTGTGCATACCACACTTTCATCAGCAGTCCAGGTGAATGGTCTCAGACAATCCCGCAGGTGAAGAAGCCGGATGTGGAGGTCCTGGGCTGACGTTGGACGTACTTCCAAATTCTCTAAAATGATGTTGAAGGCGACTTATGGTAGAGAAATTAACAATCAATTATCTGGCAACAACTCTGCTGGACATTCCTGCAGTCAGCATGCCAATTGCATGCTCCCTCAAAACAGTGGCCTTTTATTGTCCCCTTCATAAGGTACACCTGTGTAATGATCATGCTGTTTATTCAGCTTCTTGATATGCCACACCTGACAGGTGGATGGATTATCTTGGCAAATGAGAAATGCTCACTAACAGGGCTGTAAACAAATGTGTGCACAACATTTGAGAGAAATAAGCTTTTTGTGCTTATGGAAATTTTCTGGGATCTTTACATTGCGTTTATATTTTTGTTCAGTATAAAACATTTTGCCCGGCAATAGGTCATATCACTATGACTACATCAATGTTCCTCCCTCCAAGGATAAAGGTAACTTCGGTTGCAAATGGGGTCAATGAAAGTCCTCTTTGAAATTAGATTAGCGCTAGTATTGAAGTAGCCCTAGTTGACCAAGATCAGTATTTGGTTTATTACTCCTCTTGGCCCCATACACAGTGGTTTAGAAATATGATGTCCCTGAAATGTATAGCCTACATTCCTCTACTCTTTAATGTATCTCTCTGACAGTGGATCCAAACACCCTGTTCCGGTCCAACTCTCTAGCTTCTAAGGCCATGGAACAGTTCATGAAGGTGAGTAGGAATTCTAATCATATTGTCTGGGCATGCTCCCTCTGTCAATCCAACGTGTTAGCTGGATTCTCACTTTGCTCTTCCCGGTCTCACAGTAAAGCACTATAGCCTAGTCCTAAAGACATGGGAATGACTTAAATCTAAGAACCATTGTTGTTCTGAATAACTGGCATTAGCTGTGTAAACTGACTGGATATATATAAAATAGCTTTGAATGGATGTTTTCTAAATGTGAGGTATTGTGCACTGGCAGGCTGTGGGGATGCTGTACCTTCATGAGGTCCTGAAGCCCATCATTAACCGCATCTTTGAGGAGAAGAAGTACATTGAGTTGGACCCGTGTAAAATTGACCTGAACAGAACCAGGTAAACAGAAAATACTGGTGTCGAAATACAGGTGTGATGATTGTTTACACCCTCAGAGATACACTAGTTTCCTGGATAACAACCCATAACATCTACAGTATATGAGACTTGCATCATAGCATAATCCCCACCTCCTCCACAGTGTGACTGGAGACGACAACATCAAGACATGAAAAAGGAATATAAAAATGGGGGAAGTTTGTTGCCTGGCAACCAGAGAGAACCCCCTGAGATGCCTATCTCTGACACCCACCCATATCCAGTATATATCATCCCTATATCTGCCCAGACCAGACCTGATCATTTACACAGACTGATCCTACATCTCCTTAGGTTTAACCTGCTATCTACTATACCACATTAGTGCTCAAGTTTCCACAGACGTAATAACACTGAGGGATCTATTGAGACATGAAATGTATAAGATGGCGCCTGATTGACAAGATGGCGCCGATAGAGATGGCAGGTTCGCTTCTAGTCCTTAGGAAACTGTGAAGTATTTTTTTGTATGTGTTATTTACATTAACTTACATTATTAGCCCAGAAAACCTTAAGTGTTATTACATACAGTTGGGAAGAACGATTGGATATCAGAGACACTGTCACGGTTGTGTGGAGAGATGGACCAAGGCGCAGCGTGATTAAAGTTCCACATATTTATTCCAACGAAACTTCCAAACAAAAAAAGAAACAAACAACGAACCGTAACATCAGAGGTGCTACATGCACTAACTCAAAACAAGATCCCACAAAAACCCAGTGGGAAAATTGGCTGCCTAAATATGATCCCCAATCAGAGACAACGCTAAACAGCTGCCTCTGATTGGGAACCATACCAGGCCAACATAGAAATAAAACAACCTAGATTACCCACCCTAGTCACACTCGGACCTAACCAAAATAGAGAATAAAAAGGCTCTCTATGGTCAGGGCGTGACAGAGACGTCAACTTACCAGCACAAACAGCACTATGACCAGGAATACGACTTTCCCAAAGCGGATCCTTTGTCTGCACCTCCCAGGGCATTTGAACTGATTCCAGAGGCTGACCCAAAATGGAGGAGAGGGTGCCAGAGCGGTCTTTTAGTGAGGCTTCCGATGCGAGCACACCACCCACCGCTTCCGAGTATATTACTCGCTGATGTCCAGTCCCTAGTTAACAAAATCTACAAAATCAGAGCAAGAGTTGCTTTCCAAAGACATATCCGGGATTGAAACATACTCTGTTTCACGGAGATATGGCTAGCTGGGGACATGCTGTCGTAGTCTGTACAGCCAACGGGATTTTCAGTGCATCGTGCTGACAGGAACAAACATCTCTCCGGTAAGAAGAAGGGCGGGGTGTATGTTTCATGATTAACTCATGGTGTAATTGTAACAACATACAAGAACTCAAGTCCTTTTGTTCACCTGACGTAGAATCCCTCACAATCAAATGCTGACAGTATTATCTCCCAAGAGAACTCTCCTCGGTTATCGTCACAGCCATGTATATCCCCCTGCAATTGGATACCAAGACGGCCATCAATGAACTTCACTGGACTTTATGCAAACTGGAAACCATATATCCTGATGCTGCATTTATTGTAGCTGGGGCTTTTAACAAAGCTAATTTGAGAACAAGGATACCTAAATTCTATCAGCATATCGATTGCATTACACGAGCGAGTAACACGCTCGACCGTAGCTACTCTAACTTCCACGATGCAAACAAGGCCCTCCCCGCCCCTCCTTTTGGCAAATCTGACTGTGACTCCATCTTGTTGCTCCCCTCCTATAGGCAGAAACTAAAACAGGAAGCGCTCGTGCTTAGGTCTATCCAATGCTGGTCTGACCAATCAGATTCCACGTTCAAGATTGTTTCGATTACGTGGACTGGGATATGTTCCGGGTAGCCTCAGAAAATAACATTGACGTATACTCTGACTCGGTGAGCAAGTTTATAAGGAAGTGTATAGGAGATGTTGTACTTTCCCTAACCAGAAACTTCCCTAACCTTCCCTAATCAGAAACCATGGATTGATGGCAGCATTTGTGCAAAACTGAAAGCAGGTACCACCGCATTTAATCATGGCAAGGCGACTGGAAATATGGCCCAATACAAACAGTGTAGTTATTCCCTCCATAAGGCAATCAAACAAGCAAAGTGTCAGTATAGAGACAAAGTGGAGTCTCAATTCAACGGCTCAAACAAGAGACGTACGTGGCAGGGTCTATAGACAATCACAGATTACAAAAAGAAAACCAGCCCCGTCTTGGACATTGACGTCTTGCTTCCAGACAAAGTAAACAACTTCTTTGAGCGCTTTGAGGACAATACAGTGCCACCGATGCGGCCCGCTACCAAAAACTGTGGGCTCTCCTCCGTGGCCAACGTGAGTAAAACGTTTGTGTTAACCCTTGCAAGGCTGCCGGCCCAGACGGCATCCCTAGCCGCGTTCTCAGAGCATGCACAGACCAGCTGGCTGGTGTGTTTACGGACATGTTCAATCCATCCCTATCCCAGTCTGCTGTCCCCACATGCTTAAAGATGGCCACCATTGCTCCTGTTCCCAAGAAAGCTAAGGTAACTTAAATAAATTACTGTCGCCCCCCGTAGCACTCACTTCTGTCATCTTGAAGTGATTTGAGAGACTAGTCAAGGATCATATCAACTCCACCCTACCTGTCACCCTAGACTTAGTCCAATTTGCTTACCGCCCCCAATAGGTCCACAGACGATGCAATCACCATCACACTGCACATTGCCCTATCCCATCTGGACAAGAGGAATACCTATGTAGGAATGCTGTTCATTGACTACAGCTCAGCATTCAACAATATAGTACCCTCCAAACTCATCATTAAGATCGAGACCCTGGGTCTCGACCCCGCCCTGTGCAACTGGGTCCTGGACTTCCTGACGAGCCGCCCCCAGGTGGTGAAAGTAGGAAACAACATCTCCACTCCGCTGATCCTCAACACTGGGGCCCCACAAGGGTGCGTTCTCAGCCCCCTCCTGTATTCCCTGTTCACTCACGACTGCGTGGCCATGCACGCCTCCAACTCAATCATCAAGTTTGCAGACGACACAACAGTGGTAGGCTTGATTACCAACAACGACGAGACAGCCGACAGGGAGGAGGTGAGGGCCCACGGAGTGTGGTGTAACCTCTCTCTCAATGTCAGCAATACAAAAGAGATGATCGTGGACTTCAGGAAACATCAAAGGTAGCACTCCCCTAGCCACATTGATGGGACAGCAGTGGAGAAGGTGGAAAGTTTTAAGTTCCTCGATGTACATATCACCGACAAACTGAAATGGTCAACGCACACAGACAGTGTTTTGCGAAGCTTCAGGAGGCTGAAAAAATGTGGCTTGTCACCGAAAACCCTCACTAACTTTTGCAGGTGCACAATTGAGAGCATCCTGTCGGGCTGTATCACCGCCTGGTACAGCAACTACACCGCCCACAACCGCAGGGCTCTCCAGAGTGTGGTGCGGTCTGCACAACGCATCACCGGGGGAAAATTACCTGCCCTCCAGGACACCTACAACACCCGATGTCACAGGAAGGCAAAAAAGATCATCAAGGACAATAACCATCCGAGCCACTGCCTGTTAACCCTGCTTCCATGCAGAAGGCGAGGTCAGTACAGGTGCATCAAAACTGGGACAGAGATTGAAAAACAGCTTCTATCTCAAGGACATCAGATTGTTAAACAGCCACCACTAGCACAGAGAGGCGGCTGCCTTCCTACAGGCTGATATCATTTTAAAAAATGGAACACTAGTCACTTTAATAATGCCACTTTAAGAATGTTTACATATCTCACATTACTCATCTCATATGTATATACTGTATACTGTATCCTTCACTATCTATTCTTACTATCTATTGCATCTTAGCTGCTCTGTCACTGCTCATCCATATATTTTATATTCTTATCCCATTCCTTTACAAGATTGTGTGTTTTAGGTTTTGTTGTGGAATTATTAGATATTACCTGTTAGTTACTGCTGCACTGTCGGATCTAGAAGCACAAGCATTTCGCTACACTCGCAATAACATCTGCTAACCATGTGTATGTGATCAATAACATGTTATTTGATTTGATAGATGTTGATGTATTGATTTGGCCAGTGCACAGACTTCATAATTAGTGACAATGCTGTCTGTACAAAGCAAAGTTCACAGTATGGTTCCCACAGGCCTTTGTGTTTCAGAGCTCTTTTGAATTGTCAGTATACATTTCTTTTCAATGTAACACTGACCCCTCTCTTTCTGGAGGCGTATCTCATTTAAAGGTGCAGTGTCTGAGGCTGAGGTGAGGGAGAGCAGTGTGGAGATGCTGCAGGGCTATCTGTCTAACATCGTGGAGTCCATCATTGGGTCAGTTACCCAGTGTCCACCTGTCATGAGGGTGGCCTTCAAACAGCTGCACAAGAGGGTGGAGGAGCAGTTCCCTGAGCCAGAGAATGAGGTCTGTTTCAAACCCAGAGGTCAAGGGTCAAATTCAGCTACAAAGGTCACCTAGATGAAGACGTGTTTTCATTGCTGGATAGTGAATAGACATGGGGATGTTGTCAGTGCATTTATTTTATTCATCTCTGTTGCACACCTTCCCTCCTGGCCCTCTCCCCTTAGGATGTGAAGTATCTGGCCATCAGTGGGTTTTTCTTCCTGCGTTTCCTTGCCCCTGCTATCCTCACACCCAAGCTCTTTCACCTGAGGGACCAGCATGCAGATACACGCACCAGCAGGACACTGTTACTACTGGCCAAGGTACTGTGCCCTTTCACGCACACACTCATACGAACACACACACACGCATACGCACACACATGCATAAACAGTTTTTATCCTACAACAGTGCCACACAGTCCCGCACAGTGAAACAGCTGTGGAGAATAGAGTTGCTGTCCGTGGTGCTGAAGTCCTGTTGCTATGGGTCCTCTACAGAGAATGGTCTATTTTTACATCTGTGTGCGGCCAGGCTTGGGTTCAAAGCAGAGCTTCAGAGAGGGGTCCTTCAGAGAGGTTCCCATGCCAGGTGTGGGCAGGACAAAGAGGGCCTCACAGCAAGCCTGCTCACTGGGATGTTTGATGTTACTCAGAGACACATAGGGAGAGAGAGGGGTGTAGTAGTCTGTTACAGGAACCATAAGCACATCCTGATGATACTGTGCTGCTCATTTAATATCAGAATTGATAACGGCACTCCCTGCCCATTTGACACAGATGGTAAGTTATGGTTACAGTAGAGAGTGGTGGGTGAACATGGCTGTGTTTCTCTATGCGCCAGGCAGTGCAGAGTGTGGGGAACCTGGGTTTGCAGCTGGGCCACGGTAAGGAGCTGTGGATGGAGCCCTTGCATCCCATCATCCTTTATAGCGTGGCCTCTGTTAAAGACTTCCTGGACAAGCTCATCGACATTGATAGCGGTAAGAAGCACCAGCAGGACACTGTTTATTCAGTAATGCATTTTTTTTAACCTTTATTTAACTAGGCAAGTCAGTTAAGAACAAATTCTTATTTACAATGACGGCCTAGGAACAGTGGGTTAACTGCCTTGTTCAGGGGCAGAATGACAGATTTTTACCTTGTCAGCTCGGGGATTCGATCTATCAACATTTCGGTTACTGGCCCAATGCTCTAACCACTAGACTACCTGCGTCCCCATAAGACCTGGAGTTTTTCCTCACCATGTCACCTTACCAGGGGGAAACTCTAGGCCCTAGTAGTAATGTATCAGTAGCCTGCTGAAGAGCAAGCAGATAACCGTAGAGATCAGAGATAAGGTAGAGCCACTGGGGGGAGGGGGGGGGGCAGAGCTTGGCTGGGTTCCTATCCTGGCAGGCTAGCCAGTTATTGCTGGTATCAATAGATACAATAAACCCAGTGGTGAAATATTCATAGGCAGCTGGGAGCTGATACTGGGACTAAAATGGAGTGCGGTGGGCTGCGCGTTGAACTGTGGAGCCCTCGCCACCCCTACACACCACACTGTATACATAGCACACCTATGCGCTTTTCTCATCGGCGCTTGTCAGCCAGTCTGTTGTTGTGATCCATCTTATCCCTCTGGAATATCATATTCCAATCTCCATGTCATCTCAGCCACTGGGCTCTCCCTGAAAGGCCACTTTGACATTTAATACACTTGATGTGAATGTGTTATGCAGGAGTGGATTTGTATCGTTCCATCTGTCTGAGGGTGTGCCCGTGTTCATTTTGGCACTCTGTTTTAGATTTACTCTAGTCTTAGTCATTTTGACTAAAATATCATTAAGTCACATTTTTGTCATTTGAATAATGATTTAGTCTAGTTATTGTTAAAATGACTAAAATAATGGGCCATTTTATTCAACAAAATGCCCTTTAATTTTAGTCACAACACATTTGTATTGCCTCAACCTATAGCGGCAAAAACATACAGTACATAGCTTTGTCCTACCAACATATTTTTTCTGCATAACTTCCTATTCTCTTCCCAACAGCAGAAATACTGTATGAAATAATTCATAGTAAATAGATATTGCACATTACATACAAAACAAACAGACACAAGCAAGCGCAGAAAAAGAGTTGCACAATCACCAGATGGTTCCGCAAAGTATTGCCGAAGGGTTGCACCTCCGTCCGGATGGGTTGCACCTCCGTCATTCAGTCACGTCATTGCCATTGTTATCAAGGTTCCACAGACACTGCAGCCACATTGGTGTCCAAAAGTAAAATGGGAGCTAATGACTGTTTTGCCCAGTGACGTAGTAGTCACTGAACCTCAAGTCCAAATCAAGTCTCAAGACGCCTGTGCTCCCGAAGTCCCTAAATCCCTAAGTTCAAGTCCCAGTGCTCGAGTCCTGGTACAAGTGCTCAAATCTGAGTCACTGGGTCAACATTAAATCTAAATAAAGTTATTTACCCAGTCAGATATAGTGTAGTGGCAAGAGGAATTTAGTCAATCAATTGTTTGCTATCCCTTTTCTTTCTGTGCCTCCAAATGTTTGCATATAGGCTACTAGTAATGTTACAGGGCCAGATAGAACCCATGAATAGAGTTATTCCATATTCAACATATTAGAGGCATGTTTGTTCTACATAGAGATACAATATCTGAACGTTCCAAAAAGGTTGAGTCCTGCTGAATGTGTCCCAGGTTGGCTATAGCTAGCTAATGAGGTAACATGACTGAACAAGGTGTAGCCTAAACAAATTATTAACAGTCCGGAAGTAGCCTCGTTTAGAACGGCCTGCGATGTGCTTAATGGATGTAAAATACGGCTCTCCAATGCACCATAGAAAGAAAAAATCATAGCGTTGATATTATGGGTCATATCGTTTGAATGGTAAGGGCTAGAATCAAGCCGTTTTCTCTGAGGAAAAGAGGGAGACTTGGCTACGTTGGTTACAGAACCTGCCTATGAAATGCAGTGGGGAAAGTGGGAGGGTTGAGCTTACTCAAGTGATAGAAAAACATAGACTGTTGTTTTACTATTAAACTCAGTGCAGCTATCGTTTTTAATTTCTTAAATGTAAAGGGTTGCGTCAATCTAATCTGGTATCGGGATAAAGTGTAATTCCGAGTCATCAATTTTCCTTCAAGTATTTATTTAACTCAAGCAATAAATGGTAAATGCGGATTTCGTATATACGGGCTCTCTGTCACAACTCGCAGGGCAAACAGAGAACTGGCCAACACCCTAACGGTATCTTCTTTAATACTCTGACAGAAGTAGTTCCTGCTTCCGAGCTGGCCTGTCAGAGTAGAAACCAAGTGTGGTTTAAACTTACTCAGCCTATCGATGGCGCACAGGCTGGTCCCAGCCTCTTGACGCTCCAGTTGATAGATGTGACTGTTGCTGTGTAGAATATCTATGTGCTCGTACCCTAGATAGCGTTATCACACATCTGGTTCCTATTATTGCTACGTTTGAGTTCTAACAAAGACAGTCTGTTTTGCTACACCACGCTCTATATGTGTCCCCCACAACTCATGATAACTGCCTATACCCAAGGTTAGCCATAGCCTTTCCACTAATGTTACTTCTAACACACACAGACACCCTTATGATAGGCCAAGCATATGTTCAACTCTCACATAAAGCAGCTTTTCCCAACCAGGCAACGGGTAGCTGACTAGAAGGCTGCTGGTGACTAGTTATCTATAGGGAAGCAAGAGAGTCGCCTGCGCGATGTGTATAATCGGAGCAGGAGCA